>NC_133106.1:7987706-8007591 GCF_022965805.1 Primulina eburnea | reverse complement strand
GAAAAATTTTTAAACCCTGTTTATCTTAATTGATAATTAAATCCCACAGATGATTAAGAAGATGATTAGCGTTCGGGTCCCCACATGGTTCATAGAATGCCATCTTATAATTGTTATATATATATTCCATTGAACGATGGCATTTCCTATGGTTCTATTGTAATGATTCCTTTCTTTACACTATTGTATATGTAATAGTGATGCGAAACCTCGTACGAATGAGAAGCAAACACGATTATCGAAATCGCACCCTCAACTCAATAACAAACATGGATCGATTTGTTGTCCCGATCTTTTGAAACAAGTAACGGTTTGTGATACTCACCTCTAAGTTATTAAAACTTACCAGCAAATATCAACGATAAAACAATTGAATTTCAAACGAACCTTCAAAGATCTTGTTTTGACAATCCGAGCGAAAAACAATCGACAAACGCCACAAAGATGCAATCTTTGATAAGTTTGATTTTGGTAAAAACAAAGCAATGAAATGCCTTGAATGTTGAGAATAAACTCAAGCAATTTTCATATTCATCAATGATATTTCGTTCATGTCTATTACAATACATTATATAAGCAATAAAATACAAGAAAAGTAGTGTATAAACATTAAATAAAGTTGTCTATCAAGTTTGAAACGGCAGGGCGCGCGGTGGCGCGACTTGTCGCACGATGGCGCGCGAATTACTGCACTTCTGCAGCATCCGGCGCGTGGGGGCGCCACTTCTGGTGAAGCCGCGCGCGCGCGCGAATGCGCCGCTTCTGGCGTGGCCCCGCGCGCAGCTCAGCTGGCCTGCGCTAGCGCGCGCTGCTTCTAGCGCGGGCGCGTGCACAGTTCTGCTCCTCTGCACTAGCGCATGCAGCTGCTTCTGCACATCTGCGCTAGCGCATGCTGCTGCACTTCTCTCGGGCCATTTTTCACTCATATGCTTGATTGTTCGGTACTCATTCATTATATTCTTTGTTGAAATCCACCACTTGCTTGGATATGCTTGACTCATCATTATTGAGCTTTAAGGTCCGAAATAATGATGCTCTCTAAATCTCCTTCAACTCATTTGCACGCCATGCTCGGTCAAATTCGTATCATACTCCCCTTCTTCAAAAAGATTTGTCCTCAAATTTTGTCTACCTACACAGAAACGAAGCAAGTTAGTAATAACAAGAAGTATATTACCAACATGCTTACCTTTAAGCTCAAGATTGTAGAAGCTATCATTTATTTGCTCCCTCAGCACTGGAAACCCCAACTTCACGGTCTCCTTCCCTATGTATTCATCAACCTCGACATACTGAAGGGATCGATTTTAGGTGACCGAAAACACAACGGAAGCAACAAAAATTTCGAAAAATCACATGATAATTCGGCCACCTAGTACTAGGTGTAGCATATACAAAATCTCAACTTTGTCATACATAGGGTGTTGAGAAATAGTTACCTATCAACCTCTTGAGGTTGATGATGGCTCCAACTAAGATGTAAACACCTTAGCTCTTCAATGGCAAGAAAATCTTCAAGCTTCCCTTTGAGCCCACCTTGCTCAAATATTAAGCCCACCACCAACAGGCTAGAACCACTCTAATTTTGCACTATCAACCTCTTGAGGTTGATGATGGCTCCAACTAAGATGTAAACACCTTAGCTCTTCAATGGCAAGACAATCTTCAAGCTTCCCTTTGAGCCCACCTTGCTCAAATATTAAGCCCACCACCAACAAGTTAGAACCACTCTAATTTTGCACTAGAAAAATTAGAGAATTTTTCTTTGAGAAGTGTTTTCTTTCCTCTATTATTGAAGAAGAAGAAAATGAGAGAAAAACTTGGAGAAAATGATACATCAAGTTTCGGCCATCTCATTCTTGAATAGGGGGAGGGAGACTAGCCTTGGTAGTGTAAAAAGTTGTTGTTGGCATGTGTGACACATGTCTTGAATATTGAGAAAATTGTCTCCCAACTCTTCACCTCCCATGCATGCAAGTCTTATTTGATTTTTAACAATTAAAAATCCATGGACTTATTTTAATTATCTCAAACATATTTGAGACTAATTAAACATTACTTGAATTTACTCAAGTCACTAGTTGAATAATTATTTTAATATTGGGCTCTACAAGACCCAATATGATTTAATTAATTCAACACTTAAATTAATTTAATTATTTGGACTCTACTAGGTCCACTAGTGTTTAATTAATTCAACACTTGAATTAATTTAATTTAGTCCATAATAATGTTTATGAAAATCACAATTTTCAAATACATTATTTATTTGGCCAACTTTTAATCTAGGAACACTTCCATAAATTAAAAGTCACATTTCTCTCATAGAAGTCATACTTCTATTTTATTTATGCTTATAAACTCATTTACAAGCCGTTCAACACATTGAACAATTTTACTTCTCAACGGGATCTAGAAAGCTAGTACTTGTGTGGCCCTCGATGGTTCATTGATACAACTAGCCGTGGGTTCACATCTCCATGTGATTCGGACTAAACATGTCCTTATATGAGCATACCCCAATTGCCCCATTCTTAATTATCAACTCCTTGATAACGAAAACGTCAGAACTCAAGTCTGATAGTACCCAACCAATCATGTTAAACGCCTAGCAGCATCGCTTACATGATGCCCTAGGTATCAAATGATAGTGCCTGCAAGAACCATTCAATTATGGTTAGGGTACTTTCAACTCATATATCCCGCTCGTTTCGACAACCATTGGTTTATCAAGAGTTGTCAATGAATCAATACTATGTGTCATGTTGTAGTTCCATCGATGGTGTAATCTATGAAATCCCTTTCATAATTACCACCATACTCTGATCAGAGATTTCAACCTACATACACATGAGAACACATAGGATATCCATACCCGAAGGTAAGCGGTGAATCCCCGACTACAATGCATCGACTCCTATATGTTTCGACAAAACACCCAAGCTTGCCACCTGATGACCCCATGAGAGTCGGTAAACAATTCAAAGTGTAATTCTAGCATATAGAGTCTCAATGTTGTCCCGGGTCATAAGGAATAATGGTGTACAACCATAAACTAGGACGTTTCCACTCGATAAGTGAGAACCACTTGGAAAGTCCTTTATGGAGGGTTGTTCAGTGCATTCTACCAGGATCACCTATCTACATGTTCGGACATCACAATGTCCCCTACCAATGAAACATGGTACTCACATCGCAGATACTAGTCTCTAACTTGAGCGGCCTTTATCCTTCTTAGCGGCGGATGAATCGACTAGGAACTGTTTAGAATATACAGTATTCCAAATATGAGTTTCATGATACTCATCATATGAGCATCTCATATTCTTTCTACTATTTGTATAATCAAGGACTTTATCTATGCAACTAGCACGGGTATACAGATAAATAAGTGCCAAAATAATAATTTCAAATATTATTAAAATAAAGATCGTTTATACATAGAGTTTCATTGTGAACACTCGGCCAACACTTGGCTCGACGGGCACTGTAGAACCCGATTTCAGTACACGTATAACCCATGCATTTATTTAAATTATTAAAGCATTTAATTAATTTTAAAGAAGTTTAGTCATGCATATTATTTAAATGCATTATTTTTAATTTAATTACGTTTATGCAATGCACGTTAAAATATATTTTTCGAGTTTCATGTTTCAGGCGATTATTCGAGGCGGGATTGAGGAAAAGACCCGGGGACGATTTTTGGCAATTTTAAAAGTGGTATTTTATTTTTAGTTGAGTTTGGGGGTATTTTAAATAATTTAGTGAGTTTTAGTATTTTGAGCCTAAACATTTAATTAGTGATTTTTAAACTTTTAAAGTCTAGTATGGTGTGTGAAATTTTAACTAAAGAGCTTTATTTAAAAGTTAAGTGTGAGTTAGTGTTTTGGATTAGTAGACTATTATTTTAATTAAACAAAAGTTAGTCTCCTAATATTTTAAAACACACGCTACACACACAATTTACACACTTTTACACACACCTGTAGCGCACAAAACACACACACAAGTCTCAATTCAAGTTTCATTATTTTGAGAGAAAGAAAACCTAGGGTTCTTAGCCTAGAGCAGCCGCCCCCTTCCCCCTCAAATTCCAGCAGATTTCGGTCAATATTATTGCAAGAAAACGGTGCCACGTTCGTCCCGGATCAAGCCCCTCTCTATCTCCGCTTCGGTGACGCCGTTTCGGTAACGTTTGATATCATAAGGCACGTATATTCTGTTCTTGCTGTATCGATCAAGTCATATTACGTGTTGCGTTGATTTTATGCGTAAAAGTTATGTATCATGTTAGTAGTTTGAGCGGATTATAGATCGGATCAATTTCGAGGGTAAAATTTTAGATCTAAAACTCGTTTTTGCTGTCTTTTCAAATACTGCGAATTTTTTGTTCATATTTTGGGAAAACTTTCAACGGCAAAAACGTAGAACTTTTCGATACCTTCGATTTGATATAAAGTACGAGATTTTTGGACGAAAAATGAGAGAGTTATGATATTTTTCGTGTGACTGCTCAAACTGTAATTTTAAGAAAAGTTTGGTATCATTGTATTTTTGAAGTTTTATGTTGCAGGCTTCGTTGGAAATCGACGGGCGATCGTTGCTGCGTATAAGTATGTTAGTATTGAGGTTTGTTGTATTTTTCATGGTTTTCGTTGGATGTCGTTAGGCGTTTGAATCGGTTTAAAGTCGTAGGAAATCGATTGATGTCAATTGCATAATTGGTGTTGCATTGTGTTGTATAGTGGGCGTCGTATTTTTGAGGTGTTTGTATAAGTTTGATGCAATGTTATAGTGTCCTAAGAAGGGTCTTAAAGTGTTGAACCATTATATTCAAGTGTCAACTTGGGTGTGTAGACAGTGTATAAGATTTCTCGCAGGTTTCGACGTACAGTGGCCACACGGACCCGGACACGGACCTGAGCACGGGGTCCGTGCCGTTACTTTTCACTTAGTGCGTCTAGGCAGTACGTACACGGACCCCCACCCGGACCCTCTCACGGGGTCCGTGTCTTCATGTTTCAGTCGATGCCTTCTTCCAGAGCCTACACGGACCCCCATCCGGACCCAAGCACGGGGTCCGTGCCCCTTCTTGTTCACGGCACGTATGATACAGTAGGTAGACGGACCAGTACACGGACCCGGGCTAGGGGTCCGTGTACACACTGTTTGGGGAGAATATTATTTTTGGTTCCAAGATTTGATGTCATGGGTTAGTGCAAGGATTGTTAAGGTCATGTCATGGGAGATTATAGAAGGTCCTAAGATATGATGGAGCTCGAGAGTAAGCATCATTTCTCTACGTTTAAGTTATGCAAGTTAAGATTGAAATTCATGTTAGTATGTCGCAGCGACGGCCCCAGTCGAAGTCCAACCAATCCCACAGCGCCAAGTAAGTATGTGTGACGTGCAAGAAAGTATTTTAAGCTTTGAGGTATGCTAATTGTCTTGTGACCAACGAAAGTTAAGGATTGGAAAGCGTTAAATCATGAACGGGGACCAATCCGCCCGTTAAATTATGAACGGGTTAGATCGTGGTTGTGAAGCGTTAAATTATGAACGTGGATCAACTGGCCTGTTAAATCATGAACAGGGATCTTATGTATGCGACAGTGGATACGTCCCTGTCAGCCCAGTACTGTGGTGAGTCTGATCAGGCGTTTATCATGTTAAGGGTCACTTGCTTTGAAACATCCTCCACGTAAAATTATGCAGTTAAGTATGTTGAAGTATGAAAGCATGTTTAAGAAAAGTTTATGTTCATGGCACGTCGTAGTATGTATGTTCAAGTTCAAGCTTATTTCAAGTTGAAGTTTATGCAAGTCCAATTTAAAGTTATGTATGTCCTATTTTAAAGAAGCATGCGATTTTTATTATGTAGTACTCGTTACTTCCAGTTTATACGTGTTGAGTCTTTAGACTCACTAGACTTGATCGATGCAGGTGAGTACGATGCGCAGGAGACAGGAGGTGGCGACCAAGGGGCAGGCTTGGGCTGAGTGGCAGGCTAAACCCGAGGACCGCGAGCTTATGTTTATGCAAACTTTTAAACTACTCTGATGTTGTGTTTTTTTTTATGTGAGACGTTTTGAGACAGCATTCTTTTAGCAAACGTTTATTGGATGATGGAATATTTTAACGATATTTATGTGAATGTTGGGTGACGTCCGTACAAACGTTTTATTTGAATAAAATTTTTAATTTTTCCGCAAATTCCAAGTAGTTAAGTACGGTTCGTTACAGTTGGTATCAGAGCGGTGTTCTTGTAAAGGGTTACGCCTACTGTCAGTCGCAAGAAGCTCTCGAAGTCACACCTCAAGTCTGTAAGTTTTAAAAGTTTTGAGTTATGCTATGTACTATGCATCAAGTCATGATTTCAGCATGTATATGTTTTAAGTTCAAATTACGTGCATCTTTTGTCATTGGTATTATAATCATGCATGTTGGGTTTACGTGTTGGGTAAATTATGTTAAACAGTATGCCTCCTAGACGTGAGATTAACCGGGAAGATAGGGAGGAGGACAGAGAGCCTCGAGGCGAGGAGAGAGCCAATCCTCCACCACCTCCACCACCCGACATGCAGGCCCAGATGATGGCCGGAATGACTCAGTTCTTTGCCCAGTTTATGGGTAACCAGACAGTGGCTGATGCAGGGGCGAGACCCAGAGCTGAGGCTGTCTATGAGAGATTCAGCAGGATGCACCCAGACAAATTCTCAGGGACGACGGACCCATTGATAGCAGAGGGATGGGTTAAATCCATCGAAGTAATCTTCGATTTCATGGAGTTGCAGGATACTGATCGAGTGAGGTGCGCTATCTTTCTACTTCATGGGAGTGCAATAGTTTGGTGGGAGAGCGCATCCGTGATAGTTAACCTACAGACTCTCACGTGGAATGGGTTCAAGGAGGTGTTCTACTCCAAGTACTTCACTGAGGAAGTGCATACAAAACTGATTGGAGAGTTCATGACACTACGACAGGGAGATAGCAGCGTAGCTGATTATGTGCAGAAGTTTGAGAAGGGTTGCCAATTTATGCCCTTGATCGCCAATGATGCTCAGGCCAAGGTGAGACACTTTCTCCTTGGGATGCGGCCGATCTTGCGCCGTGACGTGAAGGTGGTAGGGCCTATGACCTATGAGGTCGCAGTAGCGAGGGCGTTGGAGGCAGAGCAGGACATGAGGGAGATTGAGAAGGACCGCCTGGGCAAGAGGCCCTTTCAGGCACCGCAACAGCAGCAACAGTATCAGCAGCGGCCACCATTTAAGAAACCTTACCAGGGGCAGCCTGGAAAGAAACCTCACCATGGCCCACAGAAGGGCAAGGGTCCGATGCAACAGCAGGGGGCGCCTCAGAAGCCCGCCGCTTACCCAGTGTGTCCTAAATGCAACCGCCAACATCCAGGACCATGCTTGTATGGATCAGGCAAGTGCTTCAAGTGTGGTGCAACCGACCACATGCTTAAGGAGTGTCCGCAGTGGAAGCAACCAACCCAAGGGAGGGTTTTTGCCATGCATGCTCAGGAGGCAGATCCAGACACGACTTTACTGACCGGGAACATTTTTATAAAGAGATTAGCTACCACTGCACTGATAGATTCAGGAGCCACTCACTCCTTTATATCAGAGACCTTTGCTAATCACCTGGACATCAAGTCCATCGGTCTAGACTTGAACTTCTCAGTGACAGTCCCATCAGGGGAAGAGTTGTTAGTTACCAGTGTGATCAGGGATATCGATCTAGAACTACAGGGCCACCTAGTGTATGCAGATTTGATCGTTTTGCCGATGCCAGAGTTCGATATCATTTTGGGTATGGACTGGCTGACTAAGAACAGAGTTCTAATCGATTTTCAGAAGAGGTCAGTGTTGGTCAGACCGCTCGGTATGGAGCAGTTTTTATTCGAGCCGGTTAGATGGAGAAGTTTTCCTCGTATGATTTCGTGCATGCAGGCGAGGAAATTACTTTCAAAGGGATGTCAGGCTTTCTTGGCCAGTGTTATAGCAGCGCCTGACGTGCCCACTCCTTCTATTTCGGAAGTGCCAGTAGTCAGTGAATTTCCAGGCGTCTTCCCAGACGACGTCGCAGGCCTTCCACCAGATCGAGAGGTGGAGTTTGCCATTGACCTCATGCCAGGTACAGTGCCCATCTCTAAGGCACCGTACAGATTAGCTCCAGCAGAGATGCTAGAACTCAAACAGCAGATTCAAGAACTCTTAGACAAGGAGTTTATCCGCCCGAGCTTCTCACCGTGGGGCGCATCAGTACTCTTTGTGAAAAAGAAGGATGGGAGCATGAGACTGTGCATCGATTACCGTTAGTTGAACAAGGTAACGATCAAGAATAAGTACCCGTTGCCTAGGATCGAAGATTTGTTCGATCAGTTGCAGGGAGCTGTCGTGTTCTCCAAAATCGATCTTCGATCAGGGTATCACCAACTGAGAGTAAAGGATGCAGATGTGCATAAGACAGCTTTCAGGACCAGATACGGGCATTACGAGTTCTTAGTGATGCCGTTTGGATTGACCAATGCTCCAGCTATTTTCATGGATCTCATGAACCGAGTATTCCAGCCGTTCCTCGATCAGTTCGTCATAGTGTTCATTGACGATATCCTCATATACTCGAAGAGCCATGAGGAGCACGACCAGCACTTGAGGACAGTTTTGCAGACTTTGCAGAGCCGTAAGTTGTATGCAAAATTCAGTAAGTGCGAGTTCTGGTTGCAGAAAGTCGCGTTTTTGGGGCATATAGTGTCTAGTAGAGGGATTGAAGTGGATCCAGCCAAAGTGGCAGCTGTCAAGGAATGGGTAGAGCCAAAGAATGCATCAGAGATCCGCAGCTTTTTGGGTTTAGCGGGTTACTACCGTAAGTTTATTCGGGGATTTTCGTCTATAGCAGTGCCACTCACTTCACTAACCAAGGAAAATGCTAAATTTGTGTGGAGTGATGAATGTCAGAAGAGCTTCGACACCTTGAAGCAAGCTCTCATTTCAGCACCGGTGTTAGCCATGCCATCAGGGCAAGGGGACTATGTGTTATACACCGATGCATCTAAACTCGGTTTAGGAGCAGTGTTGATGTAGCAGGGTAGAGTTATAGCTTATGCTTCCAGACAGTTAAAGGTGCATGAGAAGAACTACCCGACTCACGATTTGGAATTAGCCGCAGTTGTCTTTGCATTGAAGATTTGGAGACATTACTTATACGGCGAGAAGTGTCAGATTTTCACCGATCACAAAAGTCTCAAATATTTCTTCACGCAGAAAGAGCTGAATATGAGACAGAGACGGTGGTTAGAACTTGTGAAAGACTATGATTGCGAGATTAGCTACCATCCGGGAAAAGCTAACGTCGTAGCAGACGCTTTGAGCAGAAAAGTGGCAGTCATAGCACAATTGTCAGTTCAGAGACCTCTTCAGTCTGAGATTCAGCGGTTTGGTCTAGAGGTTTATCATAAGGGCAGAGCTCCTAGACTGTCTAATCTGACAGTCAAATCTGACTTACTAGACCGCATCCGAGCAGGACAGTCTTCAGATGAGCAACTACAGAAATGGAGACTGAAGGACGAAGCTAAGGGCAGTGTTTTGTACACAGTGTCAGATGGTATCGTGAGATACAGAGGCAGGATGTGGGTGCCTAGTGTTGATTCGATCAGACAGGATATTCTGACAGAGGCGCACGCATCTCCGTATTCTATTCACCCAGGAGGTACCAAGATGTACAAAGACCTGCAGATTCTGTATTGGTGGCCAGGGATGAAGAGAGACATCCGCAGATTTGTATCTGAGTGCCTCACATGTCAGCAGGTAAAGGCAGAGCATCAGAGGCCAGCAGGTTTGCTTAAGCCCCTCCCTATCCCAGAGTGGAAATGGGAGAACATCACTATGGATTTCGTCGTTGGGTTACCTAAGTCAGTCAGAGGTTTTAATTCTATTTGGGTTATAGTGGACCGACTCACTAAGTCAGCGCACTTTCTGCCAGTGAAGACGACTTTCTCCATAACGCAGTATGCGGAGCTTTATATTAAGGAGATAGTCCGTTTGCATGGTTTCCCAGTTTCGATTGTGTCCGACAGGGACCCAAGGTTTACATCGTCCTTCTGGAAGAGCTTGCATGCTGCCATGGGGACGAAGCTACTGTTTAGTACGGCTTTTCACCCGCAGACAGACGGTCAGTCTGAGCGAGTGATCCAGATTCTGGAGGATTTGCTAAGAGCCTGTATGATTGATTTTCAAGGAACTTGGGAGTCTAGACTACCTCTAGTGGAGTTCACATACAACAACAGCTTCCAAGCATCTATTGGTATGGCTCCCTATGAAGCGTTGTATGGTCGGAAGTGCAGATCGCCAGTTCATTGGGACGAAGTTGGTGAGAGAACAGATCTAGGCCCAGAGATAGTTCAGCAGACTGCAGAAGTGGTGGTCAAGATTCGTGACAGAATGAAGACCGCCCAAAGCCGTCAGAAGAGCTACGCCGATAAGAGGAGGAGAGATCTCGAGTTTGCCGTTGGGGACCACGTTTTCGTCAAGATAGCACCCATGAAGGGTGTTATGAGATTTGGGAAAAGAGGCAAGTTGAGTCCGAGGTTTATTGGACCGTTCGAGATTCTTGACAGAGTTGGGACATTAGCCTATCGTGTAGCCCTTCCGCCGAATCTGGCCGGGGTACACAATGTGTTCCACGTCTCGATGCTAAGGAAATATTTGGCTAACCCTTCGCACATTCTGAGTTATGAGCCTTTGCAGCTTGCTCCAGATTTGTCTTATGAGGAGAGACCGACTCAAATTCTCGACAGTCAGGAGCGCAGGCTCCGGAACAAAGTGACTAAGCTAGTCAAAGTTCAGTGGCTGAACCAATCAGTGGAAGAGGCCACTTGGGAGTCAGAGGCAGATATGAGACTTCGCTACCCGGAGTTGTTCGGTAAGACTTAATTTCGAGGACGAAATTTATATAAGTGGGGGAGGAACTGTAGAACCCGATTTCAGTACACGTATAACCCATGCATTTATTTAAATTATTAAAGCATTTAATTAATTTTAAAGAAGTTTAGTCATGCATATTATTTAAATGCATTATTTTTAATTTAATTACGTTTATGCAATGCACGTTAAAATATATTTTTCGAGTTTCATGTTTCAGGCAATTATTCGAGGCGGGATTGAGGAAAAGACCCGGGGACGATTTTTGGCAATTTTAAAAGTGGTATTTTATTTTTAGTTGAGTTTGGGGGTATTTTAAATAATTTAGTGAGTTTTAGTATTTTGAGCCTAAACATTTAATTAGTGATTTTTAAACTTTTAAAGTCTAGTATGGTGTGTGAAATTTTAACTAAAGAGCTTTATTTAAAAGTTAAGTGTGAGTTAGTGTTTTGGATTAGTAGACTATTATTTTAATTAAACAAAAGTTAGTCTCCTAATATTTTAAAACACACGCTACACACACAAATTACACACTTTTACACACCTGTAGCGCACAAAACACACACACAAGTCTCAATTCAAGTTTCATTATTTTGAGAGAAAGAAAACCTAGGGTTCTTAGCCTAGAGCAGCCGCCCCCTTCCCCCTCAAATTCCAGCAGATTTCGGTCAATATTATTGCAAGAAAACGGTGCCACGTTCGTCCCGGATCAAGCCCCTCTCTATCTCCGCTTCGGTGACGCCGTTTCGGTAACGTTTGATATCATAAGGCACGTATATTCTATTCTTGCTGTATCGATCAAGTCATATTACGTGTTGCGTTGATTTTTATGCGTAAAAGTTATGTATCATGTTAGTAGTTTGAGCGGATTATAGATCGGATCAATTTCGAGGGTAAAATTTTAGATCTAAAACTCGTTTTTGCTGTCTTTTCAAATACTGCGAATTTTCTGTTCATATTTTGGGAAAACTTTCAACGGCAAAAACGTAGAACTTTTCGATACCTTCGATTTGATATAAAGTACGAGATTTTTGGACGAAAAATGAGAGAGTTATGATATTTTTCGTGTGACTGCTCAAACTGTAATTTTAAGAAAAGTTTGGTATCATTGTATTTTTGAAGTTTTATGTTGCAGGCTTCGTTGGAAATCGACGGGCGATCGTTGCTGCGTATAAGTATGTTAGTATTGAGGTTTGTTGTATTTTTCATGGTTTTCGTTGGACGTCGTTAGGCGTTTGAATCGGTTTAAAGTCGTAGGAAATCGATTGATGTCAATTGCATAATTGGTGTTGCATTGTGTTGTATAGTGGGCGTCGTATTTTTGAGGTGTTTGTATAAGTTTGATGCAATGTTATAGTGTCCTAAGAAGGGTCTTAAAGTGTTGAACCATTATATTCAAGTGTCAACTTGGGTGTGTAGACAGTGTATAAGATTTCTCGCAGGTTTCGACGTACAGTGGCCACACGGACCCGGACACGGACCTGAGCACGGGGTCCGTGCCGTTACTTTTCACTTAGTGCGTCTAGGCAGTACGTACACGGACCCCCACCCGGACCCTCTCACGGGGTCCGTGTCTTCATGTTTCAGTCGATGCCTTCTTCCAGAGCCTACACGGACCCCCATCCGGACCCAAGCACGGGGTCCGTGCCCCTTCTTGTTCACGGCACGTATGATACAGTAGGTAGACGGACCAGTACACGGACCCGGGCTAGGGGTCCGTGTACACACTGTTTGGGGAGAATATTATTTTTGGTTCCAAGGTTTGATGTCATGGGTTAGTGCAAGGATTGTTAAGGTCATGTCATGGGAGATTATAGAAGGTCCTAAGATATGATGGAGCTCGAGAGTAAGCATCATTTCTCTACGTTTAAGTTATGCAAGTTAAGATTGAAATTCATGTTAGTATGTCGCAGCGACAGCCCCAGTCGAAGTCCAACGAATCCCACAGCGCCAAGTAAGTATGTGTGACGTGCAAGAAAGTATTTTAAGCTTTGAGGTATGCTAATTGTCTTGTGACCAACGAAAGTTAAGGATTGGAAAGCGTTAAATCATGAACGGGGACCAATCCGCCCGTTAAATTATGAACGGGTTAGATCGTGGTTGTGAAGCGTTAAATTATGAACGTGGATCAACTGGCCTGTTAAATCATGAACAGGGATCTTATGTATGCGACAGTGGATACGTCCCTGTCAGCCCAGTACTGTGGTGAGTCTGATCAGGCGTTTATCATGTTAAGGGTCACTTGCTTTGAAACATCCTCCACGTAAAATTATGCAGTTAAGTATGTTGAAGTATGAAAGCATTTTAAGAAAAGTTTATGTTCATGGCACGTCGTAGTATGTATGTTCAAGTTCAAGCTTATTTCAAGTTAAGTTTATGCAAGTCCAATTTAAAGTTATGTATGTCCTATTTTAAAGAAGCATGCGATTTTTATTATGTAGTACTCGTTACTTCCAGTTTATACGTGTTGAGTCTTTAGACTCACTAGACTTGATCGATGCAGGTGAGTACGATGCGCAGGAGACAGGAGGTGGCGACCAAGGGGCAGGCTTGGGCTGAGTGGCAGGCTAAACCCGAGGACCGCGAGCTTATGTTTATGCAAACTTTTAAACTACTCTGATGTTGTGTTTTTTTTATGTGAGACGTTTTGAGACAGCATTCTTTTAGCAAACGTTTATTGGATGATGGAATATTTTAACGATATTTATGTGAATGTTGGGTGACGTCCGTACAAACGTTTTATTTGAATAAAATTTTTAATTTTTCCGCAAATTCCAAGTAGTTAAGTACGGTTCGTTACAGGCACCTACTCTAACAATCTCCCACTTGCACTAGAGCCAACTACCCATATGATTCAAAGCCATCGATTCGCGATGCTTCTCGAACAATGGTCTAGGTAAAGGCTTAGTTAGCGGATCAGCAACATTATCTGCGGAGTCGACTTTGTCAATCATGACATCTCCTCTTTCCACGATCTCTCTGAGGATGTGGTACTTTCTCAAGACGTGTTTGGACTTCTGATGAGACCTCGGCTCCTTTGCTTGAGCAATGGCTCCCGTGTAGTCACAAAACACCAGGACAGGAGCAACTCCATTAGGAATGATGCCCAACTCTTGGACGAAATTCCTTATCCAAACAGCCTCCTTTGTTGCAGCTGCTGCAGCAATGTATTCTGCCTCAGTGGTGGAATCCGCTGTACTGTCTTGCTTGGAATTCTTCCAAGAGACAGCAGCACCATTGAGCATGAATATGAATCCAGAGGTTGACTTTGAGTCATCAAAATCGCTTTGGAAGCTAGAGTCGGTATAGCCTTCCAATTTTAGTTCTCTACCCCCATAGACCAAGAACAATTTATCGGTTATCCTCAAATACTTGAGGATGTCTTTCACAGCTTTCCAATGTGGAAGACCAGGGTTGGATTGATATCTAATCACTACACTTAGTGCGAAAGCCACGTCAGGACGTGTAGATATCATCCCATACATGATGCTACCAATTGTAGATGCATACGGAATTCGTGTCATCGCCGCTATCTCTGCATCAGTCTTGGGAGACATAGACTTGGATAGGGACACGCCATGACACATTGGTAGATGTCCTCTCTTGGACTCATCCATCGAGAACCGCTTCAGTATGGTATCAATGTATGTGGACTGGGTGAGACCAAGCAATCCCTTTGATCTATATATGTATTCCCAATACAAAAGATGCTTCACCCAAGTTTTGCATCGAGAACTTCCTTGCAAACCATATCTTAGTTGATTGCAACATTCCTACATCATTCCCAATGAGTAGAATGTCATCAACATACAGCACCAGGAATGTCACAGCACTCTCACTGACCTTCTTATACACACAGGGTTCCTCAGGATTCTTAATAAAAACAAACTCTTTGATTGTACTATTGAATCTAAGGTTCCAACTCCTAGATGCCTGCTTTAGACCATAAATAGATCTTTGAAGTTTGCATACCATATGCTCACTCCCGACAGATGTGAACCCTTCTGGTTGAGACATGTAAATCTCTTCCTTAATATCTCCATTAAGAAAGGCTGTCTTAATATCCATCTGCCATATCTCATAGTCATACCATGCAGCTATGGCTAGCAAAATCCTTAAGGACTTGAACATTGCAACTGGAGAAAAGGTTTCCTCATAGTCAACACCTTGCCTTTGAGTATACCCTTTTGCAATCAATCGCGCCTTGAAGGTCAATACCTTCCCATCCGCCCCAAGTTTCCTCTTGTAAATCCATTTACACCCTATGGGAAAAATTCCCTCAGGTGGATCCACAAGATTCCACACTTGGTTCGAATGCATGGAATTCATCTCAGATTCCATAGCTTCAAGCCATTTGGATGAATCGGCATCAGATAACGCTTCCTTGAAGGTCCTTGGATCACATCCAAGGTTAGGCTCATCATGGCCCTCTTCAAGAAGCAGATCATACCTCATAGGTCGTCTCGAGACTCTCTCGGATCTTCTAGGAGCTTGTATCTCCTCTCTTGGCTCTTCGGGTGTGGGTTCCATAACTGTGGGTGTCTCTCGAACCTCTTCGAGTTCTATCATCTCCCCTTTTCTATCCAATAGAAATTCTTTTTCCAAAAAGGTTGCATTCCTAGAAACAAACACCTTTGTTTCTTGGGGATGATAGAAGTAATATCCAATAGAATTCTTTGGATATCCCACAAAGTAACATAAAATGGATCGACTATCCAAATTATCTCCCACTACCTGCTTCACATAAGCAGGGCACCCCCATATTCTAAGATAAGAATATTTGGGTGGCTTACCCATCCATATCTCATATGGAGTCTTGTCAACTGTCTTTGAATGGACATTGTTCAACAACAGTGCCGCTGTCTCAAGTGCATATCCCCAAAAGGATGGCGGCAATTCCGTGAACCCCATCATAGACCGAACCATGTCCATCAAAGTCCGGTTACGACGCTCCGAAACACCCTTCAACTGCGGTGTAGCGGGCGGGGTCCACTGCGAGAGAATCCCATTCTCCCTAAGATACTCTTGGAACTCGGCACTCAAGTACTCACCACCTCGATCCGATCGAAGTGTCTTGATGCTTCGTCCCAATTGCTTCTCTACTTCACTTCTGAATTCTTTGAACCTTTCAAAGGCTTCAGACTTGTATTTCATCAAATACACATACCCATACCTCGAAAAGTCATCGGTAAAGGTGATGAAGTAGGCATGTCCATGCTTTGTGGTGATGCTAAGCAGACCGCACACATCGGTATGGATCAAATCCAATAACCCTTTGGCTCGCTCTACATGGCCCTTAAAGGGAATTTTGTTCACCTTTCCTTTTAGACAGGATTCACAAGTTGTGAGAGCATTAATATCGGACATATCAAACATGACCACTCCCACTAGCTTGTTCATCCTTCTTAGGGAAATGTGTCCTAATCGAGCATGCCATAATTGTGCCGAATTTAGAGTATCTTGTTTGCGCTTGTTTGTTGTTGTTATAGCTTGTACATTGTTAAGTGGAATATCTTTTAATTTTAAGGTGTAGAGATCGTTTTCTAGTTCTCCGGTACCAATTAAACATTTGTTCTTGTAAATGTTGCAAACACCTTTGCTAAATAAACAAGAAAATCCATCTTTATCAAGCATAGAAATGGAAATAATGTTTTTCACCAAGTCTGGTACAAACAAAACATCTCTTAAAAAAAACTTAAAATCATTGTTCAAATGCAAGTAAACATCTCCAACAGTCTTGGCAGCAACCCTTGCTCCATTGCCCATCCTCAAGAAGGTCTCACCTTCCCTGAGCCTCCTACTTCTTCCCATCACCTGCAAATCATTACAGAGATATGAGCCACAGCCGGTATCCAATACCCAAGAAGTAGAGTTAATTGAAATGTTTACTTCAATGTAGAATATACCGTTTCCAGAACTCTTCTGGGCAAGATATTCCCTGCAGTTACGCCTCCAATGTCCAGGCTTCTTGCAGTGATGACAGATGTCAATAGTCTTGTCAGCCTTCACTGGTGTCGCTGCCACAACGGGACCCGGAGTCTGCCTCTTCAAGGGCACGTTCTTCTTGGGACGTTGGAAAGAACGCTTCTTTCTCTTCCCACGTGGATCGGTCTTCGTACCAGATGAAGAACCCACATAAAGAACCGACTTCTCTTTCTTGATGGTGGACTCAAAAGTCACAAGCATGTTTACCAACTCCTCAAGGGTCGGCTCCATCTTGTTCATGTTGAAGTTCACCACAAAAGGATCAAATGAGCTAGGCAGCGATAACAGTAGCACGTCGGTGGTCAACTCCGAAGGCAACATCAAATCCATGCCAACCAGCTTGTCCACGAGCCCAATCAACTTTACGCCATGCTCATGGACCGAGGCCCCATCTCGCATGCGCAAAGTGATTAGCTCCTTGATGGTAGCATGCCTAAGAGGCCGAGTCTGCTCACCAAAGAGCTCCTTGAGGTGCAAATGAATGTCAGCAGCACTCTTTGCACCCCCAAAACGCCTCTGCAGCTCATCATTCATAGAAGCCTGCATATAACACTTGGCCTTCAAGTCATGGTCACACCAATCCTTGTAGGTCTGCAATTCCTCAGGAGTGCAGTCAGTCGGAGCCTTATCAGGGGGAGACTCATTTAGTGTATATGCAATCTTTTCCGAGTTCAAGACGATTTTCAGATTTCTTAGCCAAGTGAGGTAATTAGGTCCAGTTAATACGTGTTTTTCGAGTATGTCAGAAAGCGGATTGCGAATTGAAGACATTGTCAAATAGTACTGAAATGTAAACAGATAAATGTTAAAGACTATTTTAAAATATTTAGAAAGATATAAAGCATGGACTTTAACTTTATAAATGTTTACTCCAACTGTTTTGACATCTTTCACTACCCTCTAGTGAAAACGGGAAACTCCTTTCCTCAGTAGGTACGTAAGGTCCAATTAGCGAATTATGATCCCGAATAATATCAGTCAATCACAATTCCTAAAATGTATTTTCCAATTTCATCTCAATGCAACCCTTTACGTAAACTTTTGTCTCACGTTTGATTAGGACCCAATAATATGACGTCTTTCATCTTCACGTGTCAAGCCTTACCCATCGATGTTGAACCTTAATGGACAGTCGCCATGAGTTCCCTCAATAATATGAGCCGAAATCATGGGAGTTCCACGTAGTTCACATCACCATGTCAATGGATGTCACAGCTTTCCGGCACCCAGGGCCCCCCCAATAATATGAGCCGAGCCTCGAGTACGGGTAGCGTTCATCATGCACCCATTGTCGATGGAAGACATGGAAATTATAAACAAATTTATAATTCCCCTTTTCGGGCTTGATATTAATTTTGAATCTTATTCAAAATGAGGGTTTTTAATTTCGAAAGGTCTCATCATTAATTTTATTTAAAAGCTCGCTATGTTTGATCGTATGTTTTCCGGATTCATGCAACTTTGTTGTTATCATAATAATAACGCACATACTCATTATTTATAACATATCATGCATATATTATAAACTGTAAGGCTCGAGATTATCAGTTTTCATTGACGTACGACTCGGAGGATATGAGAATGCATGTCATAAGATGAAAGTACAAAATATTTCATGTGTGAGAGCCGCACCCGCGCTTAGAACAAGAGTGCACCCGCGGTCATAAATTATGGAATTTTGAAGGAGCTGCCGAAGCCACACCGCACCCGCGGTGCTAGGAGAAACCGCACCCGCGGTGTATGGACAGAAAGTTGGCCATTTTATTCGTAGCATCACCGCACCCGCGGTGCAGAAAGACCGCACCCGCGATGACAAGACCGCACCCGCGGTCTTGCAAGGACCGCACCCGCGGTCGCTATTTTGGAAAAATAATTGGGTTGCCGAGAGCATAGCGCACCCGCGGTGCTAACGTGACCGCACCCGCGGTGCTGCATACGAGAAGTCCACCTTGGTTCTTATGTTGACACATGGCCTGAGGTATAAATACTTAGTGCTGATTCATTCTTTCATCGTTTCAGAAGCTGAGAATCGAGAATTCTCTCAAGAATCCTTCAATATCTTCAAGGCTTTGAAGTAAGGTAATTAATGATTTAACCATCCGAATTGCATTTCGAGTTGAGATTCTTGTTTCTCTCATTGAGGGCTTTAAGAGGATGTAACTTTCATTCATTTCCTACATGATTTAAGATATGGAGTTTGGGGGAAATTATATTATGTTTATAGATATGTGTTCTTGAAATTATGGACAACATATAAAGATAAACGGATCGAGTATGGGATATCATATGCGATTCTTATGAATTTCAGCATGTTAAGAATAGATGGTGCTAATGTATGGTGTTCTAGATTGATATTATGGTGGATTTTGAGTGATGATGATTGATTTCTGAAAGATGAGTTGATCAGTATCGAAAGACTACGTTATTATGCCTTCGAATGATATTAATATAGATTATTGATTCATAGATGTGTTGAATGGGATAGGAATTGATAGAATGTGTATCAATGTATCTCTTTCAGATTTGATTGACAGACTTGATAACGAATTCGAGACTTCGATTGATTCCTACGACAAAGAAAGGTATAAGCCATGTTTGTTTGGGAAGCCGCAACTCAAATAAGATATTATTTGAGTTCCCAACCAAAATCACATACTAGAATTATTGTATATATGGTAACATGTTTATGAATTGATTATAGAGTTATATTCAAATCTTGTTACATGATTATGCTTTGATTATAGAATTGTATTCAAGTATGTAAGATTATTGTGATATTCAGAAATGAATATGAGCATGCTTTGTTACAGGTTGATATTCATTGCATTTAAGATAGGAGAGTCGTTGACAGTCATTTTCAACTATCTAGATGTTCGGTGTATCTCAGTTTAGGAGCAGCCTTGACTCCTATTGTAGTCGTTGATACAGCTCAGACCGAAGTCTAGGAATAAGACGTACAGTCACCCGAGTGG
>NC_133106.1:7131631-7283276 GCF_022965805.1 Primulina eburnea | reverse complement strand
TCTAATTTTTGTTGTTGTGGATAGATTCTTAAGATGGCACATTTTATGAACTTGTCATAAAACCGATGATGCTTCAAACATGGCGGATTTGTTCTTTTTAGAAGTCGTTAGGTTGCATGGCATGCCATAGGACTATTGTTTCTGGTCGCGATGTTAAATTCTTGAGGTTACTTTTGGAAGACTTATGGGCTAAACTTGGCACAAATTGTTGTTTTCTACACTTGTCATCCTCAAGCGGATGGACAAACTGAAGTTGTCAATAGAACTTTGGGAACTTTTGACGGTGCTATTCTTAAAAGAAACTTGGATTGAGATTTATGGACTGTATTTGGGTGGTGCCTAGACTAAGAAGGGGAGGGATTCTATTTGTTGTTGTGGTTATGAGAGTCTCTAAGTGCACATTTTATAGCTTGTCATAAAAACCGATGATGCTTCAAACATGCGGATTTGTTCTTTTAGAGTCGTTAGGTTGCAGGCATGCCTAGACTATTGTTTCTGGTCGCGATGTTAAATCTTGAGTTACTTTTGGAAGAATTTATGGGCTATAATGGCACAAATTGTTGTTTTCTACTACTTGTCATCCTCAACGGATGGACAAACTGAAGTTGTCAATAGAAACTTTGGGAACACTTTTGGTGCTATTCTTAAAAGAATTGGATTGACATTATGAGCTTTATTTTGGGGTTGCCTAGGACTAAGAAGGGGAGGGATTCTATTTTTGTTTTTGTGGATAGATTCTCTAAGATGGCACATTTTATACTTGTCATAAAACCGATATGCTCAAAATGGGATTTGGTCTTTAGAGAGTCGCTAGGTTGCATGGCATGCCTAGAACTATTGTTTCTGGTGCGATGTTAATTTTGAGTTACTTTGGAAGTTTATGGGCTAACTTGGCACGAATTGTGTTTTCTACTACTTGTCATCCTCAAACGGATGGACAAACTAAGTGTGTCAATAGAACTTTGGGAAACATTTTGCGTGCTTTCTTAAAAGAACTTGTGATTACATTATATGGACTTTATTTTGGGGTTGTCTAGGACTAAGAAGGGGAGGGATTCTATTTTGTTGTTGTGGATAGATTCTCTAGAAGGCACATTTTATAGCTTGTCATAAACCGATGATGCTTCAAACATTGCGGATTTTTTCTTTAGAGAAGGTATTAGGTTGCATGGCAGCTAGGACTATTGTTTCTGGTGCGATGTTAAATTCTTGAGTTACTTTTGGAAGACTTTATGGGCTAAACTTGGCCCAAAATTGTTGTTTTCTACTACTTGTCATCTCAAGCGGATGGACAAACTGAAGTTGTCAATAGAACTTTGGGAACACTTTTGCGTGCTATTCTTAAATAAACTTGGATTGACATTTCTACGGACTTTATTTTGGGGTTGCCTAGGACTAAGAAGGGGAGGGATTCTATTTTGTGTTGTTGTGGATAGATTCTCTAAGATGGCACTTTTTTATAGCTTGTAGAAAACCGATGATGCTTCAAACATTGCGGATTTGTTCTTTAGAGAAGTCGTTAGGTTGCATTGAATGCCTAGGACTATTGTTTCTGGTCGCGATGTTAAATTCTTGAGTTACTTTTGGAAAGAATTATGGGCTAACACTTGGCACAAAATTGTTGTTTTCTACTACTTGTCATCCTCAAACGGATGGACAAACTGAAGTTGTCAATAGAACTTTGGGAACACTTTTGCGTGCTTCTTAAAAGAACTTGGATTGAGTATTCTGGACTTTATTTGGGGTTGCCTAGACTAAGAAGGGGAGGATTCTATTTTGTTGTTGTGGATAGATTCTTAAGATGGCACATTTTATAGCTTGTCATAAAACCGATGATGCTTCAAACATTGCGGATTTTTCTTTAAGAACGTAGTGGTTGCATGGCATGCCAGACTATTGTTTCTGGTCGCGATGTTAAATTCTTGAGTTATTTGAAGAATTTATGGGCTAAACTTGGCACAAAATTGTTGTTTTCTACTAATTGTCATCCTCAAACGGATGGACAAACTTGAAGTTGTCAATAGAACTTTGGAACACTTTTGCGTGCTATTCTTAAAAGAACTGATTGAATTTTATGGACTTTATTTTGGGGTTGCCTAGGAATAAGAAGGGAGGAGATTCTATTTTGTTGTTGTGGATAGATTCTCTAAGATGGCACATTTTATAGCTTGTCATAAAACCGATGATGCTAAACATTGCGGATTTTCTTTAGAGAAGTCGTTAGGTTGCATGGATGCCTAGACTATTGTTCTGGTCGCGAGTGTTAAATTCTTGAGGTTACTTGGAAGAATTGTATGGGCTAAAACTTGGCACAATTGTTGTTTTCTACTACTTGTCATCCTCAAAGGATGACAAACTGAAGTTGTTAATAGAACTTTGGGAACACTTTTGCGTGCTATTCTTAAATAGAACTTTGATTACTTTCTATGGATTTATTTTGGGGTGGTAGGACTAAGAAGGGGAGGATTTTTTTTTGTTGTTGTGGATAGATTCTCTAAGAGTGACATTTATAGCGTTCATAAAACCGATGATGCTTCCAAACATTGCGGATTTGTTCTTTAGAGAAGTCGTAGGTTGCATGGCATGCCTAGGACTATTGTTTCTGGTCGCGATGTTAAATTTTGAGTTACTTTGGAAGAATTTATGGGCTAACTTGCACAAATTGTTGTTTCTACTACTTGTCTCCTCAAACGGATGGACAAACTGAAGTGTTAATAGAACTTGGGAACACTTTTGCGTGCTATTCTTAAAAAGAACTTGGATTGACATTTCTAGGACTTTATTTTGGGTTGCCTAGGACTAAGAAGGGAGGGTTTATTTTGTTTGTTTGTTGTGATAGATTCTCTAGATGGCACATTTTATAGTTGTCAAAAACCGATGATGATGCGCTCAAACATTGCGGATTGTTCTTTAGAGAAGTTGTTAGGTTGCATTGAATGCTAGGACTATTGTTTTGGTCGCGATGTTAAATTCTTGAGTACTTTTGGAAGACTTTATGGGCTAAACTTGGCCAAAATTGTTGTTTCTACTACTTGTCATCCTCAAACGGATGGACAAATGAAGTTGTCACATAGACTTGGGAACACTTTTGCGTGCTATTCTTAAAAAGAACTTGGATTGACATTTTACGGACTTTATTTTGGGGTGTCCTGGACTAGAAGGGGAGGATTCTATTTTTGTTGTTGTGGATAGATTCTCTAAGATGGCACATTTTTAGCTTGTCATAAACCGATGATGCTCAAACATTGCAATTTGTTCTTTAGAGAAGTCTAGGTTGCATGGCTTGCCTAGACTTTTTTTCTGGTCGCGATGTTAAATTCTTGAGTTACTTTGGAAGATTATGGGCTAAACTGGCACAATGTTGTTTCTACACTTGTCATCCTCAAACGGATGGACAAACTGAAGTTGTCAATAGAACTTTGGGAACACTTTTGCGTGGCATCTTAAAGAACTTGGATTGACATTTCTATGGACTTTATTTGGGGTTGCCTAGGACTAAGAGGGGAAGGATTCTATTTTTGTTTGTGGATAGATTCTTAAGATGGCCAATTTTATAACTTGTCTAAAACCGAGTGTGCTTCAAACATTGCGGATTTTTTTTAGAGTAGTCGTAGGTTGCCATGGCATGCCTAGGACTATTGTTTCTGGTCGCGATGTTAAAGTCTTGAGGTACTTCTTGGAAGAATTTATGGGCTAAACTTGGCAAAAATTGGTTGTTTTACTACTTGTCATCCTCAAAAGGATGGACAAAATGATGAAGTTGTCAATAGAACTTTGGGAAACTTTTGCGTGCTATTCTTAAATAGAGAACTTTGATTATCTTTCGATGGACTTTATTTTGGGGTTGCTAGGACTAAGAAGGGAAGGATTCTATTTTTGTTTCGGTGAGTGGAATACGAGTCTGACAATCCATCCCCTTCTTTAGTCTAGCCAACACCAAAAATGAAAGTCCCATAGAAAGGCGTAAATAATCAAAAGTTCTTTAAAGAAATAGCACGCAAAAAAGTGGGTTCCATTCCAGAGTTCTATTGACAACAACTTCAGTTTGTCCATCCGTTTTTGGGGGATGGACAAGTAGTAGGAAAACAACCATTTTTGTGCCAAGGTTAGCCCATAAATTCATTCCAAAAGTAACTCAAGAATTTAACATCGCGACCAGAAACAATAGTCCTAGGCATTCAATGCAACCTAACGACTTCTCTAAAGAACAAATCCGCAATGTTTGAAGCATCATCGGTTTTCTGACAAGCTATAAAATGTGCCATCTTAGAGAATCTATCCACAACAACAAAAATAGAATCCCTCCCCTTCTTAGTCCTAGGCAACCCCAAAATAAAGTCCGTAGAAATGTCAATCCAAGTTATATTTAAGAATAGCACGCAAAAGTGTTCCCAAAGTTCTATTGACTACTTCAGTTTGTCCATCCGCTTGACGATGACAAGTAGTAGAAAACAACAATTTTGGGCCAAGTTTAGCCCATAAAGTCTTCCAAAAGTAACTCAAGAATTTAACATCGCGACCAGAAACAATAGTCCTAGGCTTGCCATGCAACCTAATAACTTCTCTAAAGAAAAAATCCGCAATGTTTGAAGCATCATCGGTTTTATGACAAGCTATAAAATGTGCCTTCTTAGAGAATCTATCCACAACAACAAAAATAGAATCCCTCCCCTTCTTAGTCCTAGGCAACCCCAAAATAAAGTCCATAGAAATGTCAATCCAAGTTCTTTTCAAGAATAGCACGCAAAAGTGTTCCCAAAGTTCTATTGACAACTTTAGTTTGTCCATCCGTTTGAGGATGACAAGTAGTAGAAAACAACAATATCGTGCCAAGTTTAGCCCATAAAGTCTTCCGAAAGTAACTCAATAATTTAACATCGCGACCAGAAACAATAGTTCTAGGCATGCCATGCAACCTAGCGACTTCTCTAAAGAACAAATCCGCAATGTTTGAGGCATTATCGGTTTTATGACAAGCTATAAAATGTGCCATCTAATAGAATCTATCCTCAACAACAAAAATAGAATCCCTCCCCTTCTTAGTCCTAGGCAACCCCAAAATAAAGTCCATAGAAATGTCAATCCAAGTTCTATTTAAGAATAGCACGCAAAAGTGTTCCCAAAGTTCTATTGACAACTTCAGTTTGTCCATCCGCTTGAGGATGACAAGTAGTAGAAAACAACAATTTTGTGCCAAGTTTAGCCCATAAAGTCTTCCAAAAGTAACTCAAGAATTTAACATCGCGACCAGAAACAATAGTCCTAGGCATGCCATGCAACCTAACGACTTCTATAAAGAAAAAATCCGCAATGTTTGAAGCATCATCGGTTTTATGACAAGCTATAAAATGTGCCTTCTTAGAGAATCTATCCACAACAACAAAAATAGAATCTCTCCCCTTCTTAGTCCTAGGCAACCCCAAAATAAAGTCCATAGAAATCTCAATCCAAGTTCTATTTAAGAATAGCACGCAAAAGTGTTCCCAAAGTTCTATTGACAACTTCAGTTTGTCCATCCGCTTGAGGATGACAAGTAGTAGAAAACAACAATTTTGTGCCAAGTTTAGCCCATAAAGTCTTCCAAAAGTAACTCAAGAATTTATCATCGCGACCAGAAACAATAGTCCTAGGCATGCCATGCAACCTAACGACTTCTATAAAGAAAAAATCCGCAATGTTTGAAGCATCATCGGTTTTATGACAAGCTATAAAATGTGCCATCTTAGAGAATCTATCCACAACAACAAAAATAGAATCCATCCCCTTCTTAGTCTAGACAACCCCAAAATAAAGTCCATAGAAAGCTAAATCAAAGTTCTTCTTAAGAATAGCACGCAAAAGTGTTCCCAGAGTTCTATTGACAACTTCAGTTTGTCCATCCGTTTGAGGATGACAAGTAGTAGAAAACAACAATTTTGTGCCAAGGTTAGCCCATAAATTCTTCCAAAAGTAACTCAAGAATTTAACATCGCGACCAGAAACAATAGTCCTAGGCATTCAATGCAACCTAACGAATTC
The DNA here is from genome assembly GCF_022965805.1 of Primulina eburnea. NCBI lineage: Eukaryota > Viridiplantae > Streptophyta > Magnoliopsida > Lamiales > Gesneriaceae > Primulina > Primulina eburnea. The sequence continues at coordinate 7,277,258 of NC_133106.1, read as the reverse complement.
TCTAAAGAACAAATCCGCAATGTTTGAAGCATCATCGGTTTTCTGACAAGCTATAAAATGTGCCATCTTAGAGAATCTATCCACAACAACAAAAATAGAATCCCTCCCCTTCTTAGTCCTAGGCAACCCCAAAATAAAGTCCGTAGAAATGTCAATCCAAGTTCTATTTAAGAATAGCACGCAAAAGTGTTCCCAAAGTTCTATTGACAACTTCAGTTTGTCCATCCGCTTGAGGATGACAAGTAGTAGAAAACAACAATTTTGTGCCAAGTTTAGCCCATAAAGTCTTCCAAAAGTAACTCAAGAATTTAACATCGCGACCAGAAACAATAGTCCTAGGCATGCCATGCAACCTAACGACTTCTATAAAGAAAAAATCCGCAATGTTTGAAGCATCATCGGTTTTATGACAAGCTATAAAATGTGTCATCTTAGAGAATCTATCCACAACAACAAAAATAGAATCCCTCCCCTTCTTAGTCCTAGACAACCCCAAAATAAAGTCCATAGAAAGGTAAATCAAAGTTCTTCTTAAGAATAGCACGCAAAAGTGTTCGCAAAGTTCTATTGACAACTTCAGTTTGTCCATCCGTTTGAGGATGACAAGTAGTAGAAAACAACAATTTCGTGCCAAGTTTAGCCCATAAATTCTTCCAAAAGTAACTCAAGAATTTAACATTGCGACCAGAAACAATAGTCCTAGGCATGCCATGCAACCTAACGACTACTCTAAAGAACAAATCCGCCATGTTTGAAGCATCATCGGTTTTATGACAAGTTATAAAATGTGCCATCTTAGAGAATCTATCTACAAAAACAAAAATAGAATCCCTCCCCTTCTTAGTTCTAGGGAACCCCAAAATAAAGTCCATAGAAATGTCAATCCAAGTTCTTTTTAAGAATAGCACGCAAAAGTGTTCCCAAAGTTCTATTGACAACTTCAGTTTGTCCATCCGTTTGAGGATGACAAGTAGTAGGAAACAACAATTTCGTGCCAAGTTTATAGCCCATAAATTCTTCCAAAAGTAACCTCAAGAATTTAACATCGCGACCAGAAACAATAGTTATAGGCATGCCATGCAACCTAGCGACTTCTCTGAAGAACAAATCCGCCATGTTTGAAGCATCATCGGTTTTATGACAAGCTATAAAATGTGTCATCTTAGAGAATCTATCTACAAAAACAAAAATAGAATCCCTCCCCTTCTTAGTTCTAGGCAACCCCAAAATAAAGTCCATAGAAATGTCAATCCAAGTTCTTTTTAAGAATAGCACGCAAAAGTGTTCCCAAAGTTCTATTGACAACTTCAGTTTGTCCATCCGTTTGAGGATGACAAGTAGTAGGAAACAACAATTTCGTGCCAAGTTTAGCCCATAAAGTCTTCCAAAAGTAACCTCAAGAATTTAACATCGCGACCAGAAACAATAGTTATAGGCATGCCATGCAACCTAACGACTACTCTAAAGAACAAATCCGCCATGTTTGAAGCATCATCGGTTTTATGACAAGTTATAAAATGTGCTGTGGGGACCCGGACGCTAATCCATTCCTTAATCGTCTTTAGGAATATTTAATCATTCATAATAAACAGGGTCTAAAAATTTTTCTTTTTAAATTACACAGCGGAAACATAATGTAATTAAATTCAAATTACATATTAAACATAACATACAATTTTTGTATGATCTACAATAATCCGACTAGGTTCAACTATAAGTCAGTGCTGAACCCTAAGTTGCTTCAAAGTCCGGACCTCCACGCTATCTAGTCCAGCCTCGTTCTCTTCTTGACCCTGATCCTAGCCCACCTGTTGCCATGCACACATACAAACAAGACAACAGCTGGATAACTCCGGTGAGATATAAATATCCCAGTATAAATCATGTATACATGCCATAATATAAACAATATAAAAGCATATATCAAAAATCATATCATATATCAAAATCATGATCTCAATCCATAACCAGAATAAATCATATTCTATACATGTACCCTAATCCGATACATAATTCAATATCCAGAATAAATTCTATTCTAAGCATGTACCAATATCAGGAACATACTCAATATCAAGAATAACACCTATTCTAAACATGTACCAAATATCAGGAACATAATCAATAACAAGAATAATTCTATTCTAAACATGTACCAATATCAGGAACATAATCAATATCAAGAATAACTTCTATTCTAAACATGTACCAATCTCAGGAACATAATCAATCTCAAGAATAACTGCTATTCTAAACATGTACCAATATCAGGAACATAAATCAGTATTAATCCATACCATTCAATCTAGCTGTCACTCAGGCTAGTGACTCTATGTTTTAGACTAGACTCAATCCTAGTCTAGGGATCCCGGTTTCCAGATGTGGTATTCCTATATCGAATTCCGTAAAGGATGGAACCATAATCTCTATTACTCGATATAACCAGTGCCCTGGTATTCCTATATCGAATTCCGTAATAAAAGAATTCCAATACCCTTTACTCGATATAACCAAATATGGTGTTCCTATATCGAATTCCGTAATAGATTCCATTACTCGATATAACCAAACATCCAGTGTCTTGACCTAACCGTCAAGGACTGTAGCTCTATCGCTAATATCCTATCTTGAGACATCGTGCAATGTGCCGTGGCGATACCACCACTATCCGGCACTTCTGTCACAAGATAACTCGTCTACTACCTGTCATCTAATATCAAGAGAACAAGTACATCAATCAACTTAATGCAAATATCAATGCAATAAGGTAAAGTATGTGATTTAGGGAAACTCGAGTCAAACCTCCCTAGAGTTGTGCAATCCCAACTCAACATTAATTTATACCTTTATCTTCTCGGTCTGACGAAGAAGAAGAAGTCCCGACTCTATCTCGGTCCATTCCCAATCTGGTAATAACAGTTGAATAGGTATAATATCAATACACAATTCAATTCAATATCTGTTCTGATTAATACTCAAATCAAAACACATAATCTGATTAATGTCAATCGACATACGGTATCACAATCCAATCTAAATCAATACCGAATCTGATCAATATCAACCAACTGATGTTTCGACGGCATAACAATACTGTCTCAATAATCCCGTCAGTCCAAACCTCACAGATATAATATCAGAACTCATAATCAATATCGATACCAGTCATAATCTCAATAACAATACATATCTGATAAGAATTCTCAGTCACATCGACTCCGAAAATCATAACAATTACATAACCAGTCCGTTCTTTAATCTGACTTCGATTCTATGATGTCTAACATGACAAGAACATCATATATGAATCCTATTCAATTCTGACAATAGTTTAATTTCAAAACATGTCAAAACGTAGCAAAACTTACGTCAAGTTGTAGCCTACGTTGATAGGAACACAGTACTGAAGTCGGATTCAAAATCTAACAGACGGATTTCACGTAACTCGAATTCTAAAATCAAGAAGTAAACTTCCCTGGAATTCTCAATTTTCTACTGAAGGGAAATGAGGAAGGAATCGTGTGTATATATATATATTGCATGCAACTCTTACGTGTCCTTTTCAAAGCTTGCCACAAAACCTCTCGCGCATATGCGCGCTCATTCTCGCGCATATGCGCGAGACTCTCGGCCCCGACGCAATCGCCACTTGTCCTCGCGCGCATATGAGCGTTATCTCGTCGCGCATGTGCGCCCCTCCTTGCGCATGTGCGCGCCCCCCACCGCGCATGTGCGCGAGACTTTCTGCCCGACGCTCTCGGTTTGCTTGCGCATGTGCGCGTCACCAGCTGCGCATATGCGCGCAAGCTCCTGGACACTCCGCGCATGTGCGCGCGTTAACGCCGCGCATGTGCGCGGGGACCCTTCTTGCACTTCTTTTAATTTTTCTTCCTTATTTCCCGGTCCAATCTGTCCCGTCTATAATCATATCAATTATCACCAATCATTATATTAATTATCGCCTAATCCTTTCTGATTAACGAAATACATTTCTCGGGCCTTACATTTCTCCCCCTCTTAGATACGATTTCGTCCTCGAAATCAGAATCAATCAATTCGTGGAATACAGATAATCATGTCATATCTCAAATCAGATATAAGAAAGAGATATACAAAACTGCAATAAACTCATATCCACGAAATCACTCGTACTAGAATCAACCTCAGAACAATGGCTATACAACATCCGTATATACCAATCACCAGTTCAACAGTTCCATAACAATTCAATATTGGCATTTGCTACCACATTTGTTAATCCCAGTCCAAGATATATTCAATCTTTGGCTTCAATTACCAACAGTCATCGTCCTACGTTGGCTTATAAGTCTATGTCTTCTGATCTATCCTCATTTCCTCTGATTCAGTCTCCTTTTCCTTATCAGATTTCTGATCTTAACAAATCTGCCCTCAAGCATTACTACAACATCATTCCCATACGAAGGAAAATAGCAGTTCTCACTGTACAATACTTCAACTAAAGCCATTTCGATACTCATCTGATAGCTATTATTGTACAATAATTCACAAGTGACAATAAATCATGTCAATTAGTGCTAAATTCCAGCACTACAATTCCTGGATATCCTCCAGTATCAGGATAGTTCACTCCGACTATCTGTCAATCTATAAGTCATAGATAAAAATCATACTGTACACTCAGCCAAAAGTACAAAATCAAACGAGAATCACAGTCTGATAAAAGTAACTTTGTCATTCCATACAATCTGACCTCCGTTTCTGACATACCTCTCAGTCGTCGGGTCATATTTGTACGTCATCCTGTACAATATAACATGTACAGATTTGAACAGTCGTTCAATCATAATCACATCACAACCCCATCTAAGAAAGATTTCAGTAGTGTCATCATACAGTCTATAGAAATGTACTCCCATTTCTATTTAGAAATCAATAATCACGATAATCAATCTACAAATTCTATCTTTCTGTCTTCATCTAGCAGCGATTTAGACATTTCCATACAAATTCTGTCATAACTGATTTCATCTGTTTATATCAAAACTGTCTATTCGAATTATCACACATTTCCTGTTACCAGAATAGTATCAAATCTACTATTGTGTGCATCTGACAATACCTGTCAATTTCCAATTCGAATATCTAACATAAATTAATCAGCTAATTATATAAAATAAAATATTACCTACCTGGTATTCGGCTCTGACACACTGTTCTGACTATCAAAATCAAGTTCTGAACAGTCTGATTCAACTTCTGAACTGCTTTAAATCCTCAAAATCAGTTCTGACTCGACTGCACTGTATATAATCTCAACGGTTCATAACAATCGATATCAAACACATACTCAGAGTGATAATAATATCGGATCAGATTCGGAATATCAGTACGCAATGCTGATCTAATGACTGCATAAGACACAATCTCTGACATTTCTGACATCTCTGAAATGCTGCCATATTCAATGTCGTTCTCAGTCACTGATCACTATCTCAGCAGTACTATAATCAGTCAGTATACCATCTTCAGATATCACCGACTTTGACTACAGTCTGTTACCATCGAGATTCATATCCGAACAATTCTGTATACCATAATCTCAGTTCCCAGAATATTCAATTCAATCATACGCTGCGAATATATCAAAATGTCATAGATAAAACGAGCATAATGTCTTCAGAATATTTTTGAACACAGGATCCATCAATCCATAATCAGAACTGAAATACTTTCTAGAGAAACATATATTCAAATGTAACTCTAACTCTTAGACAATAATTCTTTCAACTGATATCTCAATTCTTTCAGTTCAATCAGTATCAGTCTATACAAATTATAAAATGAAACCAATACCTGGTATCAAATCAAGGCTGAAATCATTCTTCCTAATCCAGGACAACCATGCAATCTCATCTGAAAGACTATAGCAAACCTCTTGCTATTAGTAAATCAATTCATGATAGGCTCAGCTTCAGTCATCAACTGAATACATAAGGAATTACTCCATTCCTTTCGATAATCATCGAATCATAAACAATACAAATATCAAGGAATCCAAAATCGAGAATCCCTACCGTATATCATTCATTCTTTGGCCATTTCAGGTCCAAATCTTACCATTTCCTGGCAAGACTCTATAATAGCTCTGTACTTGTTCGATATATCAATCATGCAGTCATCATCCGACAATACAAGTACAAATTATCCTAATTCGATCCCATTCTCAACTTACTGCAGTATATAATATCTCACAGAATATCACTGATATCAAATTCTTTTCCCACAAAGGTAAAGGACCAATACCACAGTAGATACAGAACCAACAGGTAAAGCATATATCAGTGCCACCCAACCAAGGATAATCATACCGATTGCATTAGTATATATCAATACATATGCACCATAATCATAAAGGAACAATACCTGCCACTATATCATCAAGTGTGTCCTGGGTCTGTTCCTTGATCACCCTATTGAAAGCGGACCGGTTACGGTGGCCGGAAGCGCAACGGAAGTCAAAAATTTTATTTTTATGCTCATTTTTCGGCCACCACAAAAATCTTGTGCAATATTTACAAAAACATAAACATACATAGGATGTTAGATATTTCATTACCTATCAACTTTAAAAAGTTGATTGTGGCTCCAACTTTGTTGTCAAACAACAAAGCTCTTGAATGGAAGATGAATCTACAAGCTCCTCCTCCAAATCCTTGAAACTTTCCTTCAAATTAAGCCCACCACTAACTAGGGAAATCCCCTCACAATTTGCACTAGAAAAATGTGAGGATTTTTCAAAGAGAAGTGTGTTTATTCCTCAACAACTTGAAGAACAAAATGAAGAAGAAAATATGGAGAGGATGAGAGTAAAGATTTCGGCCATGTCTCATGGAGGGAAGGGGAGAATGAGTTAATTCATTTTCTTGGTGTTGCAAAAAGCAAAAGTGAAAAAGGTGCATGCCTTGCATTATTTTATTAAAAAGTAATCTCCAACCCTTCACCTCCCATGCATGCATATTATATAGTTTTTAATCAAATTAAAAACTTTGGACTAAATTTAATTATCTCAAACATATTTGAGACTAATTAAACATTACTTGAATTTACTCAAGTCCCACTAGTTTAAATAATTATTTTAATTGAGCTCTACAAGACTCAATATTATTTAATTAATCCAACACTTGAATTAATTTAATTATTTGGGCTCTACTAGGCCCACTAGTGTTTAATTAATTCAACACTTGAATTAATTTATTTAGTCCATAATAATGTCTATGAAAATCACAATTTTCAATTACATTATTCACTTGGCCAAATTTTAATTTAGGAACACTTCCATAAATCAAAATTTATATTTCTCTCATAGAAGTCATACTTCTATTTTTCTTTACACTTATAAACTCATTTATAAGTTGTTCAACACATTGAACTATTTTCTCCTTTATAGAAGTCATACTTCTAATTTTACTTACGCTTATAAACTCCTTTATAAGCCGTTCAACACATTGAACTATTTTACTTCTCATCGGGATTTACAAAGCTAGTACTTGTGTGGCCCTCAATGGTTCATTGATACAACTAGCCGTGGGTTCACATCTCCATGTGATTCGGACTAAACATGTCCTTATTCGAGCATACCCCAATTGCTCCATTCTTACTTATCAACTCCTTGATAGTAAGAACGTCAGAACTCAAGTCTGATAGTACCCAACCAATCACGTTAAACGCCTAGCAGCATCGCTTACGTGATTCCCTAGGTATCACATGATAGTGCCTGCAAGAACCATTCAATTATGGTTAGCGTACAGTACGGTCCCTTCAACTCATATATCCCGATCGATTCGACAACCATTGGTTTATCGAGAGTTGTCAATGAATCGATACTATGTGTCATGTCGTAGTTGCATCGATGGTGCAATCTATGAAACACCTTTCATAATTACAACCATACTCTGGCCAGAGATTTCGATCTACATACACATGATAACACATAGGATATCCATACCCGAAGGTAAGCGGTGAATCCCCGACTACAATGCATCGACTCCTATGTGTTTCGACAGAACACCCAACCTTGCCACCTGATGACCCCATGAGAGTCGGTAAACAAGTCAAAGTGTAATTCTAGCACATAGAGTCTCAATGTTGTCCCGGGTCATAAGGACTAATTCTGTACAACCATAAACCAGGACTTTTCCACTCGATAAGTGAGAACCACTTGGAAAGTCCTTTTATGGAGGGTTGTTCAGTGCACTCTACAAGGAGCACCTATCTGCATGTTCGGACATCACAATGTCCCCTACCAATGAAACATGGTACTCACATCGCAGATACTAGTCTCTAACTCAAGCGGCCTATATCCTTCTTAGTGGCGGCTGAATCGACTAGGAACCGTTTAGAATATACAGTATTACAAATATGAGTTTCATGATACTCATCATATGAGAATCTCATATTCTTTCTACTATTTGTATATTCAAGGGCTTTATCTATGCAGCTAGCATGGGTATACAGATAAAGATTTGCCAAAGTAATAATTTCAAATATTATTAAAATAAAGACTGCTTATTCATAGAGTTTCATTGTGAACACTCGGCCAACACTTGGCTCGACGGGCACCTACTCTAACAATCTCCCACTTGCACTAGAGCCAACTACCCTTATGCTTAAAACCCATTGATTCGCGATGCTTGTCGAACAATGGTCCAGGTAAAGGCTTAGCTAGTGGATCAACAACATAATCTGTGGAGCCGACTTTGTCAATAGACACATCTCTTCTTTCCACAATCTCTACGAGGATGTGGTACTTTCTCAATACGAGTTTGGATTTCTGATGAGACCTTGGCTCCTTTGCTTGAGCTATAGCTCCCGTGTTGTCACACAACACCGGGATAGGAGCAATTCTATTAGGAATGACGTCCAACTCTTGGACGAAATTCCTTATCCAAACAGCCTCTCTTGCTGCATCTGATGCAGCAATGTATTCGGCCTTTGTGCTGGAATCCGTATTATTGTCTTGCTTGGAACTCTTCCAAGAGACAGCAGCACCGTTGAGCATGAATACAAAACTAGAGGTTGACTTCGAGTTATCGATATCGCTTTGGAAGCTAGAGTCGGTATAGCCTTCCAATTTCAGTTCTCTACCCCCATAGACCAAGAACAACTTATTGATCCTTCTCAACAACTTGAGGATGTCTTTCACAGCTTTCTAGTTGTGGAAGACCGGGGTTCGATTGATATCTTTTCACTACACATAGTGAAAACGCCACGTCAGGACGTGTAGATATCATCCCATACATGATGTTACCAATTGCCGAAGCATACGGAATGCGTGTCATCGTCACTATCTCTGCATCAGTCTCAGGAGACAGACTTGGATAGGGACACGCCATGACACATTGGTAGATGTCCTCTCAAGGACGCATCCATCGAGAACCGCTTCACGATGGTATCATGTATGTGGACTGGGTGAGACCAAGCCATCTTTTCGATCTATCTCTATAGATATGTATCCCAATACAAAAGATGCTTCACCCAAGTCCTGCATCGAGAACTTACTCGCTAACCATATCTTTGTTGATTGCAACATTCCTACATCATTCCCAATGATTAGAATGTCATCAACATAAAGCACCAGGAATGTCACAACACTCCCACTGACCTTCTTATACACATAGGGTCCCTCATGATTCTTAGTAAATCAAACTCTTTGATTGTACTATCGAATCTAAGGTTCCAACTCCTTGATGCCTGCTTTAGATCATAAATAGATCTCTGAAGTTTACATACCATATGCTCACTTCCGATAGATGTAAACCCTTCAGGTTGAGACATGTAAATCACTTTCTTAAAATCCCCATTAAGAAAGACTGTCTTAACATCCATCTGCCATATCTCATAGTCATACCATGCAGCTATGGCTAGCAAAATCCTTATGGACTTGAACATTACGACTGGGAAAAGGTTTCCTCAAAGTCAACTCCTTGTCTTTGAGTACATCCTTTTGCCACCAATCGCGCCTTGAAAGTCAACACCTTCCCATCCTCCCCAAGTCCCTGTAGGAACAGTTCCCTCAGGTGGATCCACAAGATCCTACACTTGGTTCGAATGCATGGAATTCAACTCAGATTCCATTGCTTCAAGTCACTTGGATGAATCGGCATCAGATAACGCTTCCTTGAAGGTCCTTGGATCACATCCATGGTTAGGCTCATCATGGCCTTCTTCAAGAAGCTGACCATACCTCATAGGTGGTCTCGAGACTCTCTCGTATCTGCTAGGAGCTTGTATCTCCTCTCTTGGCTCTTCGGGTGTGGGTTCTATTGTTGTGGGTGTCTCTCGAACCTCTTCGAGTTCTATCATCTCCCTTTTTCTATCTAATAGAAAATCCTTTTCCCAAAAAGGTTGCATTCCAAGAAACAAACACCTTTGTTTCTAGGGGATGATAGAAATGATATCCAATCTTAATTCCTTGGATATCCCACAAAGTAACATAAAATGGATCAACAATCCAATTTATCTCCCACTTACCTGCTTCACATAAGCAGGGCTCCCATATTCTAAGATAAGAATATTTGGGAGGCTTACCCATCCATATCTCATATGGTGTCTGCCTTTGAATGGACATTTAGTAGAATATCTTTTACTTTTAAGTTATAGAGATCGTTTTTCAAGTTCTCAAGTACCAATTAAACATTCATTCTTGTAAATGTTGCAAACACCTTTGCTAAATAAACAAGAATATCCATTTTTATCATAATAGAAATGGAAACAATGTTTTACAAAATTAGGTACAAACAAAACATCTCACAAAATTAACTTAAACTATTGTTCAACAATAAGTAAACATCCTCAATAGCCTTGGCAGCAACTCTTGCTCCATTGCCCATTCTCAAGAAGGTCACACCTTCCTTAAGCTTCCTACTTCTTCCCATCACCTGTAACACATTACAGAGATGTGATCAATATTTGGTATCCAATACCCAAGAAGTAGAGTTAATTAAAATGTTTACTTCAATGTAGAACATACCATTTCCAGAACTTTTCTGGGCCAGATATTCCTTGCAATTTCGCTTCCAATGTCCAGGCTTCTTGCAGTGATGACAAACATCACAAGTCTTGTCAGCCTTAACTGGTCTGGCTGCCACAACGGGATTCGGAGATTGCCTCAACAAGGGCACGTTCTTCTTGGGACTTTGGAAAGAACTCTTCTTTCCCTTCCCATGTGGATCAGTCTTCGTACCAGATGAAGAACCCACATAAAGAACCAACTTCTCTTTCTTGATGGTGGATTCAAACGTAACAAGCATGTTTACCAATTCCTCAAGGGTCGGTTCCATCTTGTTCATGTTGAAGTTCACCACAAAAGGATCAAATGAGCTAGGCAGCGATAACAGCAACACGTCGGTGGTCAACTCCGAAGGCAAGATCAAATCCATGCCAACGAGCTTGTCCACGAGCCCGATCACCTTTAGGCCATGCTCATGGACCGAGGCCCCATCTCGCATGCGCAAAGTGATCAGCTCCTTGACGGTTGCATGCCTAAGAGGACGCGTTTGCTCTCCAAAGAGCTCCTTGAGGTGCAAATGAATGTCAGCAGCATTCTTTGCACCCTCAAAACGCCTCTGTAGCTCATCGTTCATAGAAGTCAGCATATAACACCTAGCTATCAAGTCATGGTCACACCATTCCTCATAAGCCTGCAATTCCTCAGGAGTGCAGTCAGTCGGAGCCTCAACAGGGGGCGACTGAGTCAGTGTATATGTTACCCTTTCCGAATTTAAGACTATTTTCAAATTTCTTAGCCAAGTGAGGTAATTAGGTCCAGTTAATATGTGTTTGTCGAGTATTATAGATATCGAATTGCGCATCGAAGACATTGTTGATTTGTACTGAAAAGTAAAAACAGATAAATGTTGATGACTATTTAAAATATTTGGTAAGATATAAAGTATGGACTTTAACTTTATAAATTTTTACTCCCACTGTTTTGACATCTTTCACTACCCTCTAGTGAAAACGGGAAACTCTTTCCTCAGTAGGTACGTAAGGTCCAATTAGCGAATTGTGATCCCGAATAATATCGGCCATCACAATTCCTAAAAGGTAGTTTCCAATTGCATCGCCATGCAACCCTCTACGTATACTTTTGTCTCACGTTTGATTAGGACCCAATAATATGACGTCGTTCATCTTTACGTGTCAAGCCTAACCCATCGATATTGAACCTTAATGGACGGTCGCCATGAGTTCCCTCAATAATATGAGCCGAAATCATGGGAGTTCCACGTAGTTCACATCACCATGTCAATGGATGTCACAGCTTTCCGGCACCCAGGGCCCCCTCAATAATATGAGCCGAGCCCCGAGTACGGGTAGCGTTCATCATGCACCCATTGTCGATGGAAGACAAGGAAATTATAAACAAATTTATAATTCCCCTTTTCGGGCTTGATATTAATTTTGAATCTTATTCAAAATGAGGGTTTTTAATTTTGAAAGGTCTCATCATTAATTTTATTTTAAAAGCTCGCCATGTTTGATCGTATGTTTGCCGGATTCATGCAACTTTGTTATTATAATAATAATAACGCACATACTCATTATTTATAACATATCATGCATATATTATAAATAGAAAACAGTACAAGGATGATCAATCGCCCCAAAACTAATGGCCCGTGTGAGCCAAACACGGGCCTAGGTCCAATCCTAGGGTAAATGCACGGGATGCAATGCAACTAAATTATTACATTAGCATCCAATATTACATGTCTTCGATCTTCATAATCACCAAGGCCACCATCTTCCAATCTTGATCTTCCCCTATTCTAATATTTACAAATAAATATCCATGGCACATAGGGATACATCTCATGGGGTGGGAACGGGCCATAAACCAAGCCCACTTTAAATTGATAATTATTACAATCATACAACACAAATATCCTAGCATACACCTAGCAAATTGGGCTTGGGCTTTTGATCATCCTTCATGCATAATATCACATATCATACACCATCAATTAATTATCACTATAATTAATTGATCCAATATTATATATCTTGATCCAATCACTAACCGCCACAATTATAAATTAAATTAACAAAGTATACAAACACCTTTGTCTACTTTCAAATTAATTTATTTATAATCGAATTTCTTGTAAATCACAATTTACTATAAATAATTAAAGTCCCACTTCAATTATTTATTTTATGAGAAAATATGTGCAACACTTGTAAATTTAAACTTAAGGGCCCAAAAACCATTTTTCACCAAAAATACTTAGGCCCATTTAAATTTCACAAATAATGTTGTCCATCCAATGGCCCAACATCTCAAGGCCCATGACACTAAGATTGTCCAAAACACTTTTGGAAACCCTAGCCGTCATCGCCGTCGCCGGAGCTCCGTTGCCGGATTCCGGCAACAACAAAAAAAATTTTTTTTTTTTTTATTTTAAAAAGACATTTCGGGCAGCCCCTTGGGCTGCCCCTCGGCTGCCCGAAATTTTCGGGCAGCCCCTTTCGGGCAGCCCCTCGGCTGCCCGGAAAAACATTTTTTTTTTTTTTTGTTTTCTTAAAAAATTTTCGGCCCTATCAATACATGCACAAAAAAATTTCTCAAGCGGTTAGAAATCGATCTCAACATAATATTACGTAAATATTACACAAAATCCGTAACCTAAGCTCGGATACCACTTGAAAGCGGACCGGTTACGGTGGCCGGAAGCGCAACGGAAGTCAAAAATTTTATTTTTATGCTCATTTTTCGGCCACCACAAAAATCTTGTGCAATATTTACAAAAACATAAACATACATAGGATGTTAGATATTTCATTACCTATCAACTTTAAAAAGTTGATTGTGGCTCCAACTTTGTTGTCAAACAACAAAGCTCTTGAATGGAAGATGAATCTACAAGCTCCTCCTCCAAATCCTTGAAACTTTCCTTCAAATTAAGCCCACCACTAACTAGGGAAATCCCCTCACAATTTGCACTAGAAAAATGTGAGGATTTTTCAAAGAGAAGTGTGTTTATTCCTCAACAACTTGAAGAACAAAATGAAGAAGAAAATATGGAGAGGATGAGAGTAAAGATTTCGGCCATGTCTCATGGAGGGAAGGGGAGAATGAGTTAATTCATTTTCTTGGTGTTGCAAAAAGCAAAAGTGAAAAAGGTGCATGCCTTGCATTATTTTATTAAAAAGTAATCTCCAACCCTTCACCTCCCATGCATGCATATTATATAGTTTTTAATCAAATTAAAAACTTTGGACTAAATTTAATTATCTCAAACATATTTGAGACTAATTAAACATTACTTGAATTTACTCAAGTCCCACTAGTTTAAATAATTATTTTAATTGAGCTCTACAAGACTCAATATTATTTAATTAATCCAACACTTGAATTAATTTAATTATTTGGGCTCTACTAGGCCCACTAGTGTTTAATTAATTCAACACTTGAATTAATTTATTTAGTCCATAATAATGTCTATGAAAATCACAATTTTCAATTACATTATTCACTTGGCCAAATTTTAATTTAGGAACACTTCCATAAATCAAAATTTATATTTCTCTCATAGAAGTCATACTTCTATTTTTTTTTACACTTATAAACTCATTTATAAGTTGTTCAACACATTGAACTATTTTCTCCTTTATAGAAGTCATACTTCTAATTTTACTTACGCTTATAAACTCCTTTATAAGCCGTTCAACACATTGAACTATTTTACTTCTCATCGGGATTTACAAAGCTAGTACTTGTGTGGCCCTCAATGGTTCATTGATACAACTAGCCGTGGGTTCACATCTCCATGTGATTCGGACTAAACATGTCCTTATTCGAGCATACCCCAATTGCTCCATTCTTACTTATCAACTCCTTGATAGTAAGAACGTCAGAACTCAAGTCTGATAGTACCCAACCAATCACGTTAAACGCCTAGCAGCATCGCTTACGTGATTCCCTAGGTATCACATGATAGTGCCTGCAAGAACCATTCAATTATGGTTAGCGTACAGTACGGTCCCTTCAACTCATATATCCCGATCGATTCGACAACCATTGGTTTATCGAGAGTTGTCAATGAATCGATACTATGTGTCATGTCGTAGTTGCATCGATGGTGCAATCTATGAAACACCTTTCATAATTACAACCGTACTCTGGCCAGAGATTTCGATCTACATACACATGATAACACATAGGATATCCATACCCGAAGGTAAGCGGTGAATCCCCGACTACAATGCATCGACTCCTATGTGTTTCGACAGAACACCCAACCTTGCCACCTGATGACCCCATGAGAGTCGGTAAACAAGTCAAAGTGTAATTCTAGCACATAGAGTCTCAATGTTGTCCCGGGTCATAAGGACTAATTCTGTACAACCATAAACCAGGACTTTTCCACTCGATAAGTGAGAACCACTTGGAAAGTCCTTTTATGGAGGGTTGTTCAGTGCACTCTACAAGGAGCACCTATCTGCATGTTCGGACATCACAATGTCCCCTACCAATGAAACATGGTACTCACATCGCAGATACTAGTCTCTAACTCAAGCGGCCTATATCCTTCTTAGTGGCGGCTGAATCGACTAGGAACCGTTTAGAATATACAGTATTACAAATATGAGTTTCATGATACTCATCATATGAGCATCTCATATTCTTTCTACTATTTGTATATTCAAGGGCTTTATCTATGCAGCTAGCATGGGTATACAGATAAAGATTTGCCAAAGTAATAATTTCAAATATTATTAAAATAAAGACTGCTTATTCATAGAGTTTCATTGTGAACACTCGGCCAACACTTGGCTCGACGGGCACCTACTCTAACACCTATCCAGATGATCCAGCTTCCTGAAATCCTCGGGAACCTCTCAGTTTTAGTACTCCTTTGGTTGTAATCCACTAACTTCTGACAGCTTCTCGTAACTGAGGGAATACCAGTTTAATTCTCTGTTCATCGGTACAATTAAGTAAATCGAATAGTATTTCTATGTCATCAAACCAGTTCTCATACTCTTCAGACGTCCCAATACCACTCAGAATCGGCGGCTGAAATAATTGAAACTCTTTCAATTTTAATTCCATCGGAGTCTCAGATACATCTATCTGATCAGACGAAGTACTACCCCTTTCTGAAAATCTTCTACGAGGTATATCTGATGATCACAGGAATCAATAATCACAAGAGATAATCAATCCCAATCCCTTTCTGATCAGCTTACCTTCTGATCAAGAATTGGTTCTGATTAATTTTCAAATCAGATATATTACCATATCAATTCAGATATTCAGGTAACGTACATTTAAACGCAATAAAACATGCTGGCATGCTAGCATACTCAATGTAAATCAACATAATACTATATCACATGCTAGCAATCAAAAGCAGGAAAGAAAACACATTCTACCCCGTTCACTCTTTTCTATCTCAGTGCTAAGGAACCTACAATTCAAGGACCTACAGCTCTGATACCACCTGTTGTGGGGACCCGGACGCTAATCCATTCCTTAATCGTCTTTAGGAATATTTAATCATTCATAATAAACAGGGTCTAAAAATTTTTCTTTTTAAATTACACAGCGGAAACATAATGTAATTAAATTCAAATTACATATTAAACATAACATACAATTATTGTATGATCTACAATAATCCGACTAGGTTCAACTATAATTCAGTGCTGAACCCTAAGTTGCTTCAAAGTCCGGACCTCCACGCTATCTAGTCCAGCCTCGTTCTCTTCTTGACCCTGATCCTAGCCCACCTGTTGCCATGCACACATACAAACAAGACAACAGCCGGATAACTCCGGTGAGATATAAATATCCCAGTATAAATCATGTATACATGCCATCATATAAACAATATAAAAGCATATATCAAAAATCATGTCATATATCAAAATCATGATCTCAATCCATAACCAGAATAAATCATATTCTATACATGTACCCTAATCCGATACATAATTCAATATCCAGAATAAATTCTATTCTAAGTATGTACCAATATCAGGAACATACTCAATATCAAGAATAACACCTATTCTAAACATGTACCAAATATCAGGAACATAATCAATATCAAGAATAATTCTATTCTAAACATGTACCAATATCAGGAACATAATCAATATCAAGAATAGCTTCTATTATAAACATGTACCAATCTCAGGAACATAATCAATCTCAAGAATAACTGCTATTCTAAACATGTAACAATATCAGGAACATAAATCAGTATTAATCCATACCATTCAATCTAGCTGTCACTCAGGCTAGTGACTCTATGTTTTAGACTAGACTCAATCCTAGTCTAGGGATCCCGGTTTCCAGATGTGGTATTCCTATATCGAATTCCGTAAAGGATGGAACCATAATCTCTATTACTCGATATAACCAGTGCCCTGGTTTTCCTGTATCGAATTCCGTAATAAAAGAATTCCAATACCCTTTACTCGATATAACCAAATATGGTGTTCCTATATCGAATTCCGTAATAGATTCCATTACTCGATATAACCAAACATCCAGTGTCCTGACCTAACCGTCAAGGACTGTAGCTCTATCGCTAATATCCTATCTTGAGACATCGTGCAATGTGCCGTGGCGATACCACCACTATCCGGCACTTCTGTCACCAGATAACTCGTCTACTACCTGTCATCTAATATCAAGAGAACAAGTACATCAATCAACTTAATGCAAATATCAATGCAATAAGGTAAAG
Organism: Primulina eburnea; assembly: GCF_022965805.1. Taxonomy (NCBI): domain Eukaryota; kingdom Viridiplantae; phylum Streptophyta; class Magnoliopsida; order Lamiales; family Gesneriaceae; genus Primulina; species Primulina eburnea. Next base: position 7,259,514 of record NC_133106.1, on the reverse strand, counting down.
TATGTGATTTAGGGAAACTCGAGTCAAACCTCCCTCGAGTTGTGCAATCCCAACTCAACATTAATTTATACCTTTATCTTCTCGGTCTAACGAAGAAGAAGAAGTCCCGACTCTATCTCGGTCCATTCCCAATCTGGTAATAACAGTTGAATAGTTATAATATCAATACACAATTCAATTCAATATCTGTTCTGATTAATACTCAAATCAAAACACATAATCTGATTAATGTCAATCGACATACGGTATCACAATCCAATCTAAATCAATACCGAATCTAATCAATATCAACCAACTGATGTTTCGACGGCATAACAATACTGTCTCAATAATCCCGTCAGTCCAAACCTCACAGATATAATATCAGAACTCATAATCAATATCGATACCAGTCATAATCTCAATAACAATACATATCTGATATGAATTCTCAGTCACATCGACTCCGAAAATCATAACAATTACATAACCAGTCCGTTCTTTAATCTGACTTCGATTCTATGATGTCTAACATGACAAGAACATCATATATGAATCCTATTCAATTCTGACAATAGTTTAATTTCAAAACATGTCAAAACGTAGCAAAACTTACGTCAAGTTGTAGCCTACGTTGATAGGAACACAGTACTGAAGTCGGATTCAAAATCTAACAGACGGATTTCACGTAACTCGAATTCTAAAATCAAGAAGTAAACTTCCCTGGAATTCTCGATTTTCTACTGAAGGGAAATGAGGAAGGAATCGTGTGTATATATATATATTGCATGCAACTCTTACGTGGCCTTTTCAAAGCTTGCCACAAAACCTCTCGCGCATATGCGCGCTCATTCTCGCGCATATGCGCGAGACTCTCGGCCCCGACGCAATCGCCACTTGTCCTCGCGCGCATATGCGCGTTATCTCGTCGCGCATGTGCGCCCCTCCTCGCGCATGTGCGCGAGACTTTCTGCCTGACGCTCTCGGTTTGCTTGCGCATGTGCGCGTCACCAGCTGCGCATATGCGCGCAAGCTCCTGGACACTCCGTGCATGTGCGCGGGGACCCTTCTTGCACTTCTTTTAATTTTTCTTCCTTCTTTCCCGGTCCAATCTGTCCCGTCTATAATCATATCAATTATCACCAATCATTATATTAATTATCGCCTAATCCTTTCTGATTAACGAAATACATTTCTCGGGCCTTACATGTGCCATCTTAGAGAATCTATCTACAACAACAAAAATAGAATCCCTCCCCTTCTTAGTTCTAGGCAACCCCAAAATAAAGTCCATAGAAATGTCAATCCAAGTTCTTTTTAAGAATAGCACGCAAAAGTGTTCCCAAAGTTCTATTGACAACTTCAGTTTGTCCATCCGTTTGAGGATGACAAGTAGTAGAAAACAACAATTTTGTGCCAAGTTTAGCCCATAAATTCTTTCAAAAGTAACTCAAGAATTTAACATCGCGACCAGAAACAATAGTCTTAGGCATGCCATGCAACCTAACGATTTCTCTAAAGAATAAATCCTCAATGTTTGAAGCATCATCGGTTTTATGACAAGCTATAAAATGTGCCATCTTAGAGAATCTATCCACAACAACAAAAATAGAATCCCTCCCCTTCTTAGTCCTAGGCAACCCCAAAATAAAGTCCATAGAAATGTCAATCCAAGTTCTATTTAAGAATAGCACGCAAAAGTGTTCCCAAAGTTCTATTGACAACTTCAGTTTGTCTGTAGTATCCCGATGCCTAATTTGAGTTAATTATTGGATTAATTATATTTCGGTGGGATCGGAAGGACCGAACAGGGTTCGGATCGTCCGATCAGGGTTCGGATCGTTCGATCAGGATTCGGATCGTCCGAGACAGGTGGATGGAACCGTGGAAGACATGCAGGATTCGGATCGTCCGATCAGGGTTCGGATCGTCCGAGCCAGGTGGCTGGACACGTAGAAGACATGCAGGGTTCGGATCGTCCGAAGTGTATCGGATCGGAGCTTCCGAAGTGGATCGGATCGTCCGAACGTTGGCTATAAATAGAGGCACGAGGCTTCACTTCTTACTCGCCAAGTCCGAGCGTTCCAGAGCATTTTAGTCGTTTCCGATTGGTTTCTAGTCTTTTCCCGAGGTTCAGGCCCTAGCGGGGAGCTACTGGTTTTGCAGCGGAGCTGTGCTCTAGTTGGGAGTTAGCGACATCAGTGGGCTTCGGACGCAGGCTTGATTCTAGGGTGGATTGTTAGGATCTGCTGGTTTGAGGTACGAAAGTACTATCCGAGATATCCTGGTCGAGTATACATTCTTATATGTGTTGCATGATTATTTGGTGCATTGATATATGTCATATGATGCATGCTATTATGTCACGTTTATTACTGCATGTTACATTTCATCTTGAGCCGTATCCCTTTCGAGATAGCCTTTATTGTTGAGCTGTATCTCTTTCGAGATAAGCTATATCTTGTGGGGCCGCTCAGCCCTGTCTTGTGGACGCATGGACACCGAGAGTACACAGTGGCCGACGGGTCCGGAGGGCTTCGGTGATCCGGGACATTTTAGGTCCACGTCTTATCTTGGACACCCCATTCCCATGGGGCAGGCCTCAGGTTGGATGGCTCAGGAGGAGGATGTTGAGGACGTGGAGTAATCGGTTGGTTTAGATCTTCAGTACCTTTTGATTCGATTTGGTTGTACCGCATACTTTCATTTTAATTTGAGTTGTTCTGGATTTTCGTTTGGGTTGTATAACTTTCATTTGTTGACCTTTTCCGCCATTATCTCTGATTGTTATTAATTAAGTTAATTGCATGCTTAGTTCTTGATTAGTAGGTGATTCTGGAACGGGTCACTACATTTATGGTATCAGAGCATGCATATGATTTTGGGATATAGATTCTGTTTTGGGATTTTCGTTGACCATTTTACCATTTTCCCCATTCTATCTTGTAGCGATGGCTGACCACTTTGGTGATGAGAGTAGTCAGGGGAGTGTAGGTCGTTGGGGTGACCAGGATGATCGTAGGCGTCATCGTGAACATCGTCATCGTCGGGATGGCCCTAGGCGTTTTGAGATGCACCGTTTCATTCAGATGGGGCCTAAGCCTTTAGTCGGTGGTGAGACTCCCGATGATGCTGAGGATTGGTTAGAGCGCATGGAGAGTTGTTTCCGTGCATTCCAGTGCACCGAAGAGCAGCAGATGGAGACCCTTAGTTTTCTTCTCGAGAGCCGTGCGCGTAAGTGGTGGCGATCGACTTCTGCGCCGATAGTCCAGTCTCAGGGTAGGGTGACTTGGGCCGATTTCCGTGCAGCTTTCATGCAGCTATACTTTCCTCCAGCCCTTCGCCAGGCAAAGGCGATTGAACTTCTGAATCTTAAGCAGGGTAGTATGTCTGTTGATGAATATCAGCAGAAGTTCTTCGAGTTGTTACCCTTTGCTCCTCATATTAGTGGCAGTTCTGAGGCCAAGTATGACCATTTCCTTCCGGGTCTTAACCAGGAGATCTTTGATCGAGTCACTGTCTGCGATAATCCTACTTCTTATGATGGGTTAGTGAACCGGTGTCGCCAGGCAGAGATCAGTCTCCAGCGTGGTAGGTCTATTCTTTCTTCCAGACCTCCGAGTACTTTGAGCCCTCGATCTCAGTCTTTCAAGAAATCTGGTTCTTCTTCTTCTGGATCTGGATCACGGTCTAGCGGTGTTTTTCGCTTTGGTAAGAAGAAGGTTTCTTGTGTGCATTGTGGGAAGAACCATCCATCGGAGCAGTGCCGATCAGCCGCGGGAGCTTGTTTTCAGTGCGGAGAGATGGGTCATCTTAAGAAGAATTGCCCTCAGTTGCGAGGTGGAGCAGGATTTGGTTCCGGATATCAGACGACTGTTCAGCAGAGGATGCAGGGTCAGGCAATGGGTAGTTCAAATCTTCGACCTCGTGCCCAAGGTCAGGTATTTGCGCTGAACCAGGATCAGGCTGCAGATGAGACAGGGAGAGTTATAGCAGGTACTTTTTGTTTATGCGGTATTCCTGCTTTTGTTCTTATTGATACCGGAGCATCACATTCATTCATTTCTGCACGATTTGTTAAGCGTCATAAGTTACCGTATGTTTCTCTAGACGTCATTCTTTCCGTTTCTACTCCGATGGGTCATTCGGTGTTAGCAAAGCGTCTAGTGATGGGTTGTCCCTTAGATTTTGAGGGTAACGAATTGATTGCGAATCTTATGATCCTAGAGATGGAAGATTTTGATTGTATTTTGGGTATAGATCTATTGACTACCTACCGAGCTACTGTGGATTGTTACCAGAAGCTTGTTCAGTTTCGTACGACTGAGAGCTCTAGTTGGTTTTTCTATGGTGAGGGAGCGCGACCTCCGATGCCAGTGGTATCTGCTCTGAAAGCCTGTCGTGCTTTAGAGTCGGGCGGGGAAGGCTACCTCATCTATGCGATTGATTCGTCCACAGGTAGTGTTGGTATAGATGATATTCCAGTGGTTTGTGAGTTTCCTGATGTTTTTCCAAATGAGATTCCTGGTTTTCCTCCGATTAGAGAGGTGGAATTTGGCATCGAGTTAATGCCAGGGACTACACCGATTTCTCGTGCCCCCTATCGTCTTGCTCCATCAGAGATGAGAGAATTGAAGCAGCAATTGCAGGATCTTCTTGATAAAGGTTATATTCGCCCGAGTGTTTCACCTTGGGGAGCTCCAGTCTTGTTTGTCAAGAAAAAGGATGGATCGATGCGATTGTGTATTGATTATCGCCAGCTGAATCGTGTGACGATCAAAAACAAGTATCCATTACCTCGTATTGATGACTTGTTCGATCAGCTTCAGGGTACCTCTGTTTACTCCAAGATTGACTTGCGATCAGGTTATCATCAGATGAGAGTCAGAGATGATGATATTTCCAAGACTGCATTTCGTACTCGATATGGGCATTACGAATTTCTAGTTATGCCATTCGGATTGACAAATGCGCCAGCGGTGTTCATGGATCTAATGAACCGTGTCTTTCGGGATTTTCTAGATCAGTTTGTTGTGGTTTTCATCGACGATATCTTGATTTATTCTCACAGTGTGGAAGAGCATATCCATCACTTGAGGATTGTGTTGCAGATTCTTCGCGAGAAGCAATTGTATGCTAAGCTGAGTAAGTGCGAGTTCTGGATTAATCGTGTAGTATTCCTTGGTCATGTAATTTCCAAGGAAGGAGTTTCTGTGGATCCTAGCAAGATTGAGGCAGTGCTGAATTGGTCACGTCCGACGACAGTGGCTGAGATCCGTAGTTTTCTAGGTCTGGCGGGGTATTATCGTCGCTTCATCGTGAATTTCTCTCAGATAGCTAGACCATTGACGCAACTTACTCGGAAGGATGTTCCATTTGAGTGGTCATCTGAGTGCGAAGATAGTTTCAGAGAGCTTCGTCGACTTCTGACTTCTGCACCTGTTTTGGCGTTACCGTCAGGATCTGATGGTTTCAGTGTTTACACCGATGCCTCTTTTCAAGGCTTAGGGTGTGTGTTGACGCAGAATGGTCATGTGATCGATTATGCTTCCAGACAGTTAAAATCTCACGACGAGAAGTACCCTATTCATGATCTAGAATTAGCTGCTATTGTGTTTGCGCTAAAGATCTGGCGTCACTATTTGTACGGTGTTCAGTTTGAAATCTTTACTGATCATAAGAGTCTGAAGTATCTGTTCACTCAGGCTGAGTTGAACATGATACAACGTCGTTGGATGGATCTACTTAAAGATTATGACTGTGTGATCAAGTACCATCCAGGTTCTGCGAATCTCACAGCCGATGCTCTTAGTCGCAAGGTGAGAGCCTCTGCACTTCAGACCAGTGCTATGTCTAGTACTGTCCAGGATTGTTGTTCGTTGGGGTTTAAGTTCAAACATCGGAAAGGTATGGAGAGCATTCGTGTTGCTACCATTTTATCTGAGCCAACTTTGTTCACTCGGATTCGAGATGCTCAGATGTCTGATCTCAAGACTCAGAGATTAGCTCGGTTGGTTGGTGGAGATAGTAATTTCCATTATCAGTCTAATGGTCTTCTGTATTTGTCTAATCGGGTTGTAGTACCAGAGGATGATACTTTGAGGGAAGAGATCTTGTCTCAGGCTCATCGAAGCAAGCTGAGTATTCATCCGGGAAGCAACAAGATGTATAAAGATTTGAGGACACAATTTTGGTGGAAAGGGATGAAGCGCAGCATTTATCAGTTTGTCTCCAAGTGTCTAGTTTGTCAGCAGGTTAAGGCAGAGCACCGTCGACCGGGAGGATTATTGTTGAACTTACCAATTCCTGAATGGAAGTGGGAGCATATCGCGATGGACTTCATTACTCACTTGCCATTGTCTTCGAGGAACAGTGATGCTATTTGGGTAGTGGTGGATCGACTCACCAAGTCTGCTCATTTTCTGCCATATAACCGTGATTTCACTTTCGATCGTATGGCTCGATTGTATATTCAAGAGATTTTACGTTTGCATGGAGTGCCAGTCAGTATTGTTAGTGACAGAGATCCTCATTTTACCTCACGATTTTGGGGTAGTTTCCAGTCAGCATTGGGTACTTCACTAAGTTTGAGTACGGCTTATCATCCAGAGACCAACGGTCAAACAGAAAGGACTATCCGTACACTTGAGGATATGTTGCGAGCTTGTGTTATGGATTTCGGAACCGCTTGGCAGGATCATTTGCCTTTGATTGAGTTCGCGTACAACAACAGCTATCATCGTAGTATTGGTATGGCACCATTTGAGGCGTTGTATGGGCGACGTTGTCGTACTCCATTATTCTGGGATGAAGTTGGGGAACGACATGTTGAGGGACCAGAGTTAGTCCAACAGGCTATTGATAAGGTTGCAGTAATCAAGAAACGGATTAAGATTGCTCAGGATCGACAGGCTAGTTATGCGAACACCAAGCGTCGACCTCTTCATTTTCAGCCAGGTGAGAAAGTGTTTCTCCGAGTTTCGCCTTTTCGCAGGATTTTGAGATTTGGTCTCAAGGGTAAGCTGTCTCCGAGATTTATTGGTCTATTTGAAATATTGGAGAGCGTGGGAGATTTGGCTTACAGACTTGCATTGCCGCCGTACCTATCAAGTATTCATGATGTGTTCCACGTATCTTTGTTGAGACGATATGTAGCAGATGAGTCTCACATCTTACATCCCTCTGAAGTTCAACTTGATTCGGATTTGTCTTACGTGGAACGACCAGTTCGGATTCTAGATCGCAAAGACAAGGTGTTGAGGAATAAGATCATTCCTCTTGTCTTAGTGCAGTGGCAGCGCCGAGGTACTGAAGAAGCCACTTGGGAACTAGAGAGTCGTATGCGGTCAGAGCATCCAGAGTTGTTCTAGTTGTAGTATTTTTCAGTTATGATTGTAATTTCAGTTGTACTTTCAGTTGTAATTCATTCTTAAGTTGAATGTATTGTTGTTCAGAATTGTCATTCTTCAGACACGATTTCGCGGACGAAATCCTTTTTAGGGGGGGAGAATGTAGTATCCCGATGCCTAATTTGAGTTAATTATTGGATTAATTATATTTCGGTGGGATCGGAAGGACCGAACAGGGTTCGGATCGTCCGATCAGGGTTCGGATCGTCCGATCAGGATTCGGATCGTCCGAGACAGGTGGATGGAACCGTGGAAGACATGCAGGATTCGGATCGTCCGATCAGGGTTCGGATCGTCCGAGCCAGGTGGCTGGACACGTAGAAGACATGCAGGGTTCGGATCGTCCGAAGTGTACCGGATCGGAGCTTCCGAAGTGGATCGGATCGTCTGAACGTTGGCTATAAATAGAGGCGCGAGGCTTCACTTCTTACTCGCCAAGTCCGAGCGTTCCAGAGCATTTTAGTCGTTTCCGATTGGTTTCTAGTCTTTTCCCGAGGTTCAGGCACTAGCGGTGAGCTACTGGTTTTGTAGCGGAGCTGTACTCTAGTTGGGAGTTAGCGACATCAGTGGGCTTCGGACGCAGGCTTGATTCTAGGGCGGATTGTTAGGATCTGCTGGTTTGAGGTACGAAAGTACTATCCGAGATATCCTGGTCGAGTATACATTCTTATATGTGTTGCATGATTATTTGGTGCATTGATATATGTCATATGATGCATGCTATTATGTCACGTTTATTACTGCATGTTACATTTCATCTTGAGCCGTATCCCTTTCGAGATAGCCTTTATTGTTGAGCTGTATCTCTTTCGAGATAAGCTATATCTTGTGGGGCCGCTCAGCCCTGTCTTGTGGACGCATGGACACCGAGAGTACACAGTGGCCGACGGGTCCGGAGGGCTTCGGTGATCCGGGACATTTTAGGTCCACGTCTGATCTTGTAGTGGATGCAGTGACCCAGAGGAGTACCGCGCGGCACTATCCACTTGGCGCCTCTAGACTGTGCATTTTGAGATCTTTTGTGACTCCTGTTTCTTGACTACCCTGGTATCATATCATAGCATGTGCATTTCGTATAGGCTTGTATACTCATGCTTTTGTACTGGGCGTTCTTATCGCTCACGTCCTCGGTTTTGTTTATCTTGGACACCCCATTCCCACGGGGCAGGCCTCAGGTTGGATGGCTCAGGAGGAGGATGTTGAGGACGTGGAGTAATCGGTTGGTTTAGATCTTCAGTACCTTTTGATTCGATTTGGTTGTACCGCATAATTTCATTTTAATTTGAGTTGTTCTGGATTTTCGTTTGGGTTGTATAACTTTCATTTGTTGACCTTTTCCGCCATTATCTCTGATTGTTATTAATTAAGTTAATTGCATGCTTAGTTCTTGATTAGTAGGTGATTCTGGAACGGGTCACTACATTGTCCATCCGCTTGAGGATGACAAGTAGTTGAAAACAACAATTTTGTGCCAAGTTTAGCCCATAAAGTCTTCCAAAAGTAACTCAAGAATTTATCATCGCGACCAGAAACAATAGTCCTAGGCATGCCATGCAACCTAACGACTTCTATAAAGAAAAAATCCGCAATGTTTGAAGCATCATCGGTTTTATGACAAGCTATAAAATGTGCCATCTTAGAGAATCTATCCACAACAACAAAAATAGAATCCCTCCCCATCTTTAGTCTAGACAACCCCAAAATAAAGTCCATAGAAAGGTAAATCAAAGTTCTTCTTAAGAATAGCACGCAAAAGTGTTCCCTAAGTTCTATTGACAACTTCAGTTTGTCCATCCATTTGAGGATGACAAGTAGTAGAAAACAACAATTTTGTGCCAAGGTTAGCCCATAAATTCTTCCAAAAGTAACTCAAGAATTTAACATCGCGACCAGAAACAATAGTCCTAGGCATGCCATGCAACCTAACGACTACTCTAAAGAACAAATCCGCAATGTTTAAAGCATCATCGGTTTTATGACAAGTTATAAAATGTGTCATCTTAGAGAATCTATCCACAACAACAAAAATAGAATCCCTCCCCTTCTTAGTCCTAGGCAACCCCAAAATAAAGTCCATAGAAATGTCAATCCAAGTTCTTTTTAAGAATAACACGCAAAAGTGTTCCCAAAGTTCTATTGACAACTTCAGTTTGTCCATCCGTTTGAGGATGACAAGTAGTAGGAAACAACAATTTCGTGCCAAGTTTAGCCCATAAAGTCTTCCAAAAGTAACTCAAGAATTTAACATCGCGACCAGAAACAATAGTTCTAGGCATGCCATGCAACCTAGCGACTTCTATAAAGAACAAATCCGCAATGTTTGAAGCATCATCGGTTTTATGACAAGCTATAAAATGTGCAATCTTAGAGAATCTATCCACAACAACAAAAATAGAATCCCTCCCCTTCTTAGTCCTAGGCAACCCCAAAATAAAGTCCATAGAAATGTCAATCCAAGTTCTATTTAAGAATAGCACGCAAAAGTGTTCCCAAAGTTCTATTGACAACTTCAGTTTGTCCATCCGCTTGAGGATGACAAGTAGTAGAAAACAACAATTTTGTGCCAATTTTAGCCCATAAAGTCTTCCAAATGTAACTCAAGAATTTAACATCGCGACCAGAAACAATAGTCCTAGGCATGCCACGCAACCTAACGACTTCTATAAAGAAAAAATCTGCATTGTTTCAAGCATCATCGGATTTATGACAAGCTATAAAATGTGCCATCTTAGAGAATCTATCCACAACAACAAAAATAGAATCCCTTCCCTTCTTAGTCCTAGACAACCCCAAAATAAAGTCCATCGAAAGGTAAATCAAAGTTCTTCTTAAGAATAGCACGCAAAAGTGTTCCCAAAGTTCTATTGACAACTTCATTTTGTCCATCCGTTTGAGGATGACAAGTTGTAGAAAACAACAATTTCGTGCCAAGTTTAGCCCATAAATTCTTCCAAAAGTGCCTCAAGAATTTAACATCGCGACCAGAAACAATAGTCCTAGGCATGCCATGCAACCTAACGACTACTCTAAATAACAAATCCGCAATGTTTGAGCATCATCGGTTTTATGACAAGTTATAAAATGTGCCATCTTAGAGAATCTATGTAAGGCTCGAGAATTATCGGTTGTCATTGATGTTGACTCGAAGCTATGGTAATGCATGACATTTAGAGTGGAATTTTTGAAGCATGGCCGAAGCCACACCGCCCCCGCGGTGCTAAGACTACCGCACCCGCGGTGTAGGTGACAGAATGTTGGGAGATTTTGCGAAGCAACACCGCACCCGCGGTGATGCAAGAGCCGCACCCGCGGTGGTGAGACCGCACCCGTGGTCATGCAGGGACCGCACCTGCGGTCTAAGTGTTGCAATTTTTGAAGAACTCGCCGTGAGCACAGCGCACCCGCGCTCTTGAGCCACCGCACCCGCGGTTTGCATGCGAAAATGTAATGCCCAGAAATTATGAGAAATGATAAGACAAGATTATAAAGTGTTGCCAAGATGGAAAAATAAGAAATTCTTGAGAATGCAGCACGGCACCCGCGGTGCTAGACACTACCGCACCCGCGGTGCATGTGCAGAAAATGGAGTGCAAATCCCGTAGCCACACCGCACCCGCGGTATTAGACAGAGCGCACCCGCGCTGTGACACCGCACCCGCGGTCTTGTAGGCAGCGCACCCGCGGTCAAGCTTCGGGAAATCTGGATAGAATCGACGAAACGGGACCGCACCCGCGGTGCATGTATGACCGCACCCGCGGTGCGACGTGCAACATGAAAAATGATGCCACGTTTCAGACTTCGCATGCAATATATATATAGATGTTTGACACGTTATTTCTGCAGAAATTCAGAAAAGGGCCGAGATTTTGAGAGAAAAATCCTTACGCCTTTTTGAGTTGCGATTGTGGAAGATCCGTCTATCAGAATTCGAATCCGGAAGCAGTATCGTGCTCCTCGTGTTAAGAGCTACACAAAGACGTAAGTTTTGTTACGTTTTGAGATGTTTTGAAAATATGATGTTGCTAGAATTGCATGTGAATCAGATATGGTGTTCTACTACCGTAGATATCTTATAATTGAAGTCAGATGAAAGAACAGACTATGTCTGTAATTGTTATGATTTTTGAAAGATAGTGACTGAGATTTTATATTCGAATTGTGTTAGTACTCAGAGTATGATTGTATTGACACCGATTATGAGTTTCAGTATTATATTTGTGATGTTCAGATTGACGGGGTTATTCAGATTGTATTGTTATGCCGTCGAAACATCAGTTGAGTTAGATTGATCAGATTCAGATATGTGTTCGAGTAGATTGTGATATTACTGATATGACTCAGATTGTATCTTGTTCAGACATTGATCAGATTGTATACTGATTTGAGTATTGATCAGAACAGATTGTGAATTGAGTTATGTACTGATACAGCGTATTCGATATTGTCTTTTCAGATTGATATGGACAAAGTTGAATACGGATCATCATCTTCGTCAGACCGGGACGAAAAAGGTATAATTCATGTGATATCTGGGAAGATATAACTCAAATCAGATCTCATTTGAGTTTCCCAAACAAATCACATACTAGACTATTATTTATGTTTTGATATGATTGTTTATAGATTTGTTTATAGAACTTGTATACAAATCTTGCTATGCTTTGTTTACAGATTGTGTATTCATGCATTAAGATAGGACAGTCTGAAGATCAGGCAGACTTCTAGATGTTCGGCGATATCTCAGCTTAGGGGAAGATCACCGCCCCTTTGTAGATGTGGATACAGATCAGGCCGAAGTCTAGGAATAAGACGTACAACACCTCGATTGGTAGGGTAGGTGACAGATAGTGACGTCTTATTCACACCGGGATCCCTAGAGTTATAGATCGAGTCAAGTCTAGACATGATTTGATTAGAACTGCATGCTTATATGGATGTGGCTCCTAGATCGTGGGACCCATCATTACTGCTTTCAGTTGGGTTAGCATTTTTATGATTAAGATTGTTTATATGCATGTTATTCTGATTTGAGTTGCATGCTACATTTGATTAATTTCATAGATTATGAAATAGATTGTTTTTATACGTGATAGCATGTTTTATAAATTAGTTTGTTTATATACATGCTTACCATGTTTTATACTGGGATTTATTCTCACCGGAGTTATCCGGCTGTTGTCTTGTTTTGTATGTGTGCATGACAACAGGTGGGGCTGGATCAGGGTCGAGATGACGATGAGAGAAGACGAGTTAGCGTGGTGATTCCGGACTTGTAGCAGACTTGGTTTATTACTTGAATTTTAGTAATTGAACCTTAGATTTAGGTTGTACAGTATTGTACTTTTCTACTGAACTGTAGTTTTTATACAGAGATGTATATTGTTTAGATTCCATTACCTTCCGCAGTTACATGTTAAAAAGGAAAAATTTTTAGACCCTGTTTTATCTTAATTGATAATTAAATCCCAAAGAATATTAATAAGACAGATCAGCGTCCGGGTCCCCACAACAGGTGGTATCAGAGCTGATAGTTCCTTTAGACTGAGATAGTCAGAGTTGATAGATTCTTTAGACTGAGATAGAAGAGAATGAGCGGGGTAGATTGAATTTTCTTTCCTTGCATGTGATTGCTAGCATGAGATTTATTTCAATGTTGATTTACATTTTGTGTGCTAGCATGATTTATTGCTTTCCATATTACATGTTGTTTGTTATCTGAGTTGATTACAGCATGTAATTACTAAGCCTGAATCAGAACCGAGTCTGGATCAGAGGTATATGATCAGAGGAGGGCTGAGACAGATGGTATAGAGTATGTACTAATCTGTTTGATTATCAGATATACCGCCTCGAAGAATTTCAGAAAAGGGCAGTACTTCGTCTGAACAGATGGATACATCTGAAATTCAGCTAGAAGAAAAGATGAAAGAATTTCAGTTATTACAGCCGCCGATTCTGAGTGGTACCGAGACATCTGAAGACTGTCAGAACTGGTTTGATGATATAGAAATCTTGTTTGATTTACTTGATTGTACAGATGAACAGAGAGTTAAAATGGTGCCTTACCAGTTACGAGAAGCCGCCAGGAGTTGGTGGATTACCAGTAGAAGAATGTGGGCAGAGAAAGGTACAGTGATGTCGTGGGAAATATTCAGAACTGAATTCTATCGAAGATTCTTCTCAACTTCGTATCGAGAGAACAAGAAATTAGAGTTTGAGAATTTGAGCCAAGGGCAGCTGAATATTGACCAATATATTGCTAAATTCTCTACTCTACTGCATTTTGCTCCTCATTTAGCTGGGAATGATGAAGCTGTAGTGAATCAATTCATTAGAGGGTTGAATTCGGAGGTAGTTGCATTTATGAATTTGCAACGACCTTACCATTTTGCTGACATCCTGAGTAGAGCAAAGAGAGCTGAGGCGAGTCTGACTAGACAGCTAGGGAGGTTGTGCATGAAGCCATCCCAAACCCAGCAATCCCCTCTTCGATTCGATCGAGGCAGTACGAGTGGAAAGCAAGATTTGCTGAAAGTTCAAAAGAAGCCATTTAAGAAGTCGGGAAGTGGTTCCTCTAGCTCAAGTAGTTCCAATCCAAGCCATATCGATGACTATTGTAGGAATTGCGGAGGGAGACATTCCTCAGAGCAATGCAAAGGAGTGCTGGGTAGATGCAATATCTGTAAACAGCTGGGGCATTTTGCTAAAGTTTGTCCCCAGAGAGGCTTCCGAAGAGGTTAGGGAGCTGAGTCATTGGTGGTAATGACAGAAGAACAGACTCAGAACACGTCATAGGTACTATTCTTTTATGATTATATTGCATATGTATTGATGTATACTAATGCATTCATTATGAGTATCTTTGAAAGAATTGCATTGATATATGCTGTACCTGTTGAGTCTGGTTGTACTGTAGTATTGATTCCTGTATTTTGGGGAAAAGAAAGATAGATATCAGAGATTTCTGTGAAATATCATAAACTACAGTAAGATAAGAATGAGATCGAGTTAGATTAGGATGTACTTGTGTTACAGATTTGATTGCATTATTGATAATAGTATGCTAAACGAGTACAGAACCATTATAGACTCCTTTCAGGAGATTACAAGAGTTAGACCAGATACAGCTACTGAGTGAAGATTTTGCAATAAGGATTCTAGATTTAGAATTCCTTTGATATTGTCGTATATGACTCGATTGTTACAGAAAGGAACAGATGGTATCCTTATGTACTCAGCAGATGTACTGAAATCGAGCTTAACATTGGCAGATTTGCCAGTGATATACGAGTTGGTAGATGTTTGCCTAGATAAGATTTTAGATTTGCTTTATATCAGAAAGATAGATTTCAGAATTGAATTCAGATCAGATACTGATTGTTGTTTTAGAATTCAGAACAGAATGTTACAGAATGAATTGAAAAATCAGTAGAAGAATATCGACCATGAGTTACATCCGATTTTGTGTGGCTCTTTGGCATGTTTCAGTATATTCCGAGATGTTCTGATGATTCTATGCTTGTTATATCTATGAGATTTTGATATGTTAACAGCATTTGATTGATTAAACGTAATATTTGAAGATTTATTGAATATTCAGAGAACCGTGATTATTGTATACAGAAATTAGTCAGGTATGAATTATAATTGAAACAGATTGTATTCAGAATATATGATATCTGCAGTTTGTATACCGATTTATTTGCACCGTTGAGACAGAAATCAGTGACTGTAAACGACACAGGTAACAGATATATCAGAATTAGCAGAAATGTCAGAAAGTCAGAATTGTTGAGTTTTACAGATTTTCTTATTCTCTTATTGCCTTATTATGTTATATCTGCTTGCGTATTGTGATTGCTCTAAATCAGTATTTGAGACATCTTATATTGTTTGGGAGCATACTCTAATTGCAGAGGAGATAGGGCAGATGATTTGGGCACTATGAAGATTGATCAGTAGTCAGAATTATCAGTATTGCCAACAATCGTTGTTTTATGAGTTTTCTTAAACTCACTAGATCTGTATAGGCTATCTTTATCTCGAATCTGATTGATATTACTGTGAATTGTGTTTGTATAAGATTGATTATTTTGTGATATCCGAATGTTTCAGAATTGTATAACAGAATTGATAGTTATAATCAGAACCGAATACCAGGTAGGTATTTCTTCTTTATTTTATATTATTAACTGATTGTTTATACCGAATAGTGCGAATCAGATATCACAAATGGTGTCAGACATGCACAGTGATGGCTTCAGTTTTCATTCGGATAACAGATAGTTGTGAGATAAGCAGATTAGAGCAAAGATGGCAGAAAATTGTACAGAAATGTTAGCAGGAATTGTACTGATAGGTCTGAATTGCTCACAGGAGAAAGCAGAAAGATAGAAATCAGAAGATTTGTTACAGAATATGTATATTTCTGAATAGAAATGAGAGTACATTTCTATGGTTCTCGTAATGACATTACAGCTATTTTCTTTAGATTTTGATATGATTAAGATTGACAGATTGTTCAATCTATATCTATCAGTTTGTACCAGATTACGTACAAACAGAACTAGATAACATAGATCGATGTCAAAGAAATGATCAGATGGATTAGACTATTGAATTAGATGATATCAGATTGTGATTTTGATGGAGTTGTACTTGTGATAGATTATATCATAAGCTCTCTTGTGCAGATTTATTACAGATTGGCAGGTAGTCAGAAACATTGACAGATAGTCAAGGTGTAATAATCAGATATTGGCAGATATTGGTAGAACTTTAGTGCTGGATGATAGCACTAGTTATCCAGATAGTTCAGCATGAATAGATTTAAGACACCAATGGCGGATGATGACGATTGGGATTTGAAGATAAAGACTGAATATGTCCTGGATTGGGATAAGCGAATGTAATAACAGCTACAGGTAGTATTGTTTTGTTATAACTTACAGGTTGGTATATACGGATGTTGTATAACCAATATGATGAGATGAATTCAGTCAGAAGGATTGTGAGAAGTATTGTGACAGGATACTTCATGAATTCGTATTCCAGATGGGGATCAGGGATTTGAGTTTTGATTTACACTCTAGTATACATTTCTTCTCGTATATCTGAATTGATGTCTTATGAGTTCAGGGACGAACTCAAATCTAAGAGGGGGAGAAATGTAATGCCCAGAAATTATGAGAAATGATAAGACAAGATTATAAAGTGTTGCCAACATGGAAAAATAAGAAATTCTTGAGAATGCAGCACTGCACCCGCGGTGCTAGACACTACCGCACCCGCGGTGCATGTGCAGAAAATGGAGTGAAAATCCCGTAGCCACACCGCACCCGCGGTATTAGACGGAGCGCACCCGCGCTGTGACACCGCACCCGCGGTCTTGTAGGCAGCGCACCCGCGGTCAAGCTTCGGGAAATCTGGATAGAATCGACGAAACGGGACCGCACCCGCGGTGCATGTATGACCGCACCCGCGGTGCGACGTGCAACATGAAAAATGATGCCACGTTTCAGACTTCGCATGCAATATATATATAGATGTTTGACACGTTATTTCTGCAGAAATTCAGAAAAGGGCCGAGATTTTGAGAGAAAAATCCTTACGCCTTTTTGAGTTGCGATTGTGGAAGATCCGTCTATCAGAATTCGAATCCGGAAGCAGTATCGTGCTCCTCGTGTTAAGAGCTACACAAGGACGTAAGTTTTGTTACGTTTTGAGATGTTTTGAAAATATGATGTTGCTAGAATGGCATGTGATTCAGATATGGTGTTCTACTACCGTAGATATCTTATAATTGAAGTCAGATGAAAGAACAGACTATGTCTGTAATTGTTATGATTTTTGAAAGATAGTGACTGAGATTTTATATTAGAATTGTGTTAGTACTCAGAGTATGATTGTATTGACACCGATTATGAGTTTCAGTATTATATTTGTGATGTTCAGATTGACGGGGTTATTCAGATTGTATTGTTATGCCGTCGAAACATCAGTTGAGTTAGATTGATCAGATTCAGATATGTGTTCGAGTAGATTGTGATATTACTGATATGACTCAGATTGTATCTTGTTCAGACATTGATCAGATTGTATACTGATTTGAGTATTGATCAGAACAGATTGTGAATTGAGTTATGTACTGATACAGCGTATTCGATATTGTCTTTTCAGATTGATATGGACAAAGTTGAATACGGATCATCATCTTCGTCAGACCGGGACGAAAAAGGTATAATTCATGTGATATCTTTGAAGATATAACTCAAATCAGATCTCATTTGAGTTTCCCAAACAAATCACATACTAGACTATTATTTATGTTTTGATATGATTGTTTATAGATTTGTTTATAGAACTTGTATACAAATCTTGCTATGCTTTGTTTACAGATTGTGTATTCATGCATTAAGATAGGACAGTCTGAAGATCAGGCAGACTTCTAGATGTTCGGCGATATCTCAGCTTAGGGGAAGATCACCGCCCCTTTGTAGATGTGGATACAGATCAGTCCGAAGTCTAGGAATAAGACGTACAGCACCTCGATTGGTAGGGTAGGTGACAGATAGTGACGTCTTATTCACACCGGGATCCCTAGAGTTATAGATCGAGTCAAGTCTAGACATGATTTGATTAGAACTGCATGCTTATATGGATGTGGCTCCTAGATCGTGGGACCCATCATTACTGCTTTCAGTTGGGTTAGCATGTTTTATGATTAAGATTGTTTATATGCATGTTAATCTGATTTGAGTTGCATGCTACATTTGATTAATTTCATAGATTATGAAATAGATTGTTTTTATACGTGATAGCATGTTTTATAAATTAGTTTGTTTATATACATGCTTACCATGTTTTATACTGGGATTTATTCTCACCGGAGTTATCCGGCTGTTGTCTTGTTTTGTATGTGTGCATGACAACAGGTGGGGCTGGATCAGGGTCGAGATGACGATGAGAGAAGACGAGTTAGCGTGGTGATTCCGGACTTGTAGCAGACTTGGTTTATTACTTGAATTTTAGTAATTGAACCTTAGATTTAGGTTGTACAGTATTGTACTTTTCTACTGAACTGTAGTTTTTATACAGAGATGTATATTGTTTAGATTCCATTACCTTCCGCAGTTACATGTTAAAAAGGAAAAATTTTTAGACCCTGTTTTATCTTAATTGATAATTAAATCCCAAAGAATATTAATAAGACAGATCAGCGTCCGGGTCCCCACAACAGGTGGTATCAGAGCTGATAATTCCTTTAGACTGAGATAGTCAGAGTTGATAGATTCTTTAGACTGAGATAGAAGAGAATGAGCGGGGTAGATTGAATTTTCTTTCCTTGCATGTGATTGCTAGCATGAGATTTATTTCAATGTTGATTTACATTTTGTGTGCTAGCATGATTTATTGCTTTCCATATTACATGTTGTTTGTTATCTGAGTTGATTACAGCATGTAATTACTAAGCCTGAATCAGAACCGAGTCTGGATCAGAGGTATATGATCAGAGGAGGGCTGAGACAGATGGTATAGAGTATGTACTAATCTGTTTGATTATCAGATATACCGCCTCGAAGAATTTAAGAAAAGGGCAGTACTTCGTCTGAACAGATGGATACATCTGAAATTCAGCTAGAAGAAAAGATGAAAGAATTTCAGTTATTACAGCCGCCGATTCTGAGTGGTACCGAGACATCTGAAGACTGTCAGAACTGGTTTGATGATATAGAAATCTTGTTTGATTTACTTGATTGTACAGATGAACAGAGAGTTAAAATGGTGCCTTACCAGTTACGAGAAGCCGCCAGGAGTTGGTGGATTACCAGTAGAAGAATGTGGGCAGAGAAAGGTACAGTGATGTCGTGGGAAATATTCAGAACTGAATTCTATCGAAGATTCTTCTCAACTTCGTATCGAGAGAACAAGAAATTAGAGTTTGAGAATTTGAGCCAAGGGCAGCTGAATATTGACCAATATATTGCTAAATTCTCTACTCTACTGCATTTTGCTCCTCATTTAGCTGGGAATGATGAAGCTGTAGTGAATCAATTCATTAGAGGGTTGAATTCGGAGGTAGTTGCATTTATGAATTTGCAACGACCTTACCATTTTGCTGACATCCTGAGTAGAGCAAAGAGAGCTGAGGCGAGTCTGACTAGACAGCTAGGGAGGTTGTGCATGAAGCCATCCCAAACCCAGCAATCCCCTCTTCGATTCGATCGAGGCAGTACGAGTGGAAAGCAAGATTTGCTGAAAGTTCAAAAGAAGCCATTTAAGAAGTCGGGAAGTGGTTCCTCAAGCTCAAGTAGTTCCAATCCAAGCCATATCGATGACTATTGTAGGAATTGCGGAGGGAGACATTCCTCAGAGCAATGCAAAGGAGTGCTGGGTAGATGCAATATCTGTAAACAGCTGGGGCATTTTGCTAAAGTTTGTCCCCAGAGAGGCTTCCGAAGAGGTTAGGGAGCTGAGTCATTGGTGGTAATGACAGAAGAACAGACTCAGAACACGTCATAGGTACTATTCTTTTATGATTATATTGCATATGTATTGATGTATACTAATGCATTCATTATGAGTATCTTTGAAAGAATTGCATTGATATATGCTGTACCTGTTGAGTCTGGTTGTACTGTAGTATTGATTCCTGTATTTTGGGGAAAAGAAAGATAGATATCAGAGATTTCTGTGAAATATCATAAACTACAGTAAGATAAGAATGAGATCGAGTTAGATTAGGATGTACTTGTGTTACAGATTTGATTGCATTATTGATAATAGTATGCTAAACGAGTACAGAACCATTATAGACTCCTTTCAGGAGATTACAAGAGTTAGACCAGATACAGCTACTGAGTGGAGATTTTGCAATAAGGATTCTAGATTTAGAATTCCTTTGATATTGTCGTATATGACTCGATTGTTACAGAAAGGAACAGATGGTATCCTTATGTACTCAGTAGATGTACTGAAATCGAGCTTAATATTGGCAGATTTGCCAGTGATATACGAGTTGGTAGATGTTTGCCTAGATAAGATTTTAGATTTGCTTTATATCAGAAAGATAGATTTCAGAATTGAATTCAGATCAGATACTGATTGTTGTTTTAGAATTCAGAACAGAATGATATTGAGTGTACAGAATGTTACAGAATGAATTGAAAAATCAGTAGAAGAATATCGACCATGAGTTACATCCGATTTTGTGTGGCTCTTTGGCATGTTTCAATATATTCCGAGATGTTCTGATGATTCTATGCTTGTTATATCTATGAGATTTTGATATGTTAACAGCATTTGATTGATTAAACGGAATATTTGAAGATTTATTGAATATTCAGAGAACCGTGATTATTGTATACAGAAATTAGTCAGGTATGAATTATAATTGAAACAGATTGTATTCAGAATATATGATATCTGCAGTTTGTATACCGATTTATTTGCACCGTTGAGACAGAAATCAGTGACTGTAAACGACACAGGTAACAGATATATCAGAATTAGCAGAAATGTCAGAAAGTCAGAATTGTTGAGTTTTACAGATTTTCTTATTCTCTTATTGCCTTATTATGTTATATCTGCTTGCGTATTGTGATTGCTCTAAATCAGTATTTGAGACATCTTATATTGTTTGGGAGCATACTCTAATTGCAGAGGAGATAGGGCAGATGATTTGGGCACTATGAAGATTGATCAGTAGTCAGAATTATCAGTATTGCCAGCAATCGTTGTTTTATGAGTTTTCTTAAACTCACTAGATCTGTATAGGCTATCTTTATCTCGAATCTGATTGATATTACTGTGAATTGTGTTTGTATAAGATTGATTATTTTGTGATATCCGAATGTTTCAGAATTGTATAACAGAATTGATAGTTATAATCAGAACCGAATACCAGGTAGGTATTTCTTCTTTATTTTATATTATTAACTGATTGTTTATACCGAATAGTGCGAATCAGATATCACAAATGGTGTCAGACATGCACAGTGATGGCTTCAGTTTTCATTCGGATAACAGATAGTTGTGAGATAAGCATATTAGAGCAATGATGGCAGAAAATTGTACAGAAATGTTAGCAGGAATTGTACTGATAGGTCTGAATTGCTCACAGGAGAAAGCAGAAAGATAGAAATCAGAAGATTTGTTACAGAATATGTATATTTCTGAATAGAAATGAGAGTACATTTCTATGGTTCTCGTAATGACATTACAGCTATTTTCTTTAGATTTTGATATGATTAAGATTGACAGATTGTTCAATCTATATCTATCAGTTTGTACCAGATTACGTACAAACAGAACTAGATAACATAGATCGATGTCAAAGAAATGATCAGATGGATTAGACTATTGAATTAGATGATATCAGATTGTGATTTTGATGGAGTTGTACTTGTGATAGACTATATCATAAGCTCTCTTGTGCAGATTTATTACAGATTGGCAGGTAGTCAGAAACATTGACAGATAGTCAAGGTGTAATAATCAGATATTGGCAGATATTGGTAGAACTTTAGTGCTGGATGATAGCACTAGTTATCCAGATAGTTCAGCATGAATAGATTTAAGACACCAATGGCGGATGATGACGATTGGGATTTGAAGATAAAGACTGAATATGTCCTGGATTGGGATAAGCAAATGTAATAACAGCTACAGGTAGTATTGTTTTGTTATAACTTACAGGTTGGTATATACGGATGTTGTATAACCAATATGATGAGATGAATTCAGTCAGAAGGATTGTGAGAAGTATTGTGACAGGATACTTCATGAATTCGTATTCCAGATGGGGATCAGGGATTTGAGTTTTGATTTACACTCTAGTATACATTTCTTCTCGTATATCTGAATTGATGTCTTATGAGTTCAGGGACGAACTCAAATCTAAGAGGGGGAGAAATGTAATGCCCAGAAATTATGAGAAATGATAAGACAAGATTATAAAGTGTTGCCAAGATGGAAAAATAAGAAATTCTTGAGAATGCAGCACTGCACCCGCAGTGCTAGACACTACCGCACCCGCGGTGCATGTGCAGAAAATGGAGTGCAAATCCCGTAGCCACACCGCACCCGCGGTATTAGATGGAGCGCACCCGCGCTGTGACACCGCACCCGCGGTCTTGTAGGCAGCGCACCCGCGGTCAAGCTTCGGGAAATCTGGATAGAATCGACGAAACGGGACCGCACCCGCGGTGCATGTATGACCGCACCCGCGGTGCGACGTGCAACATGAAAAATGATGCCACGTTTCAGACTTCACATGCAATATATATATAGATGTTTGACACGTTATTTCTGCAGAAATTCAGAAAAGGGCCGAGATTTTGAGAGAAAAATCCTTACGCCTTTTTGAGTTGCGATTGTGGAAGATCCGTCTATCAGAATTCGAATCCGGAAGCAGTATCGTGCTCCTAGTGTTAAGAGCTACACAAGGACGTAAGTTTTGTTACGTTTTGAGATGTTTTGAAAATATGATGTTGCTAGAATGGCATGTGATTCAGATATGGTGTTCTACTACCGTAGATATCTTATAATTGAAGTCAGATGAAAGAACAGACTATGTCTGTAATTGTTATGATTTTTGAAAGATAGTGACTGAGATTTTATATTAGAATTGTGTTAGTACTCAGAGTATGATTGTATTGACACCGATTATGAGTTTCAGTATTATATTTGTGATGTTCAGATTGACGGGGTTATTCAGATTGTATTGTTATGCCGTCGAAATATCAGTTGAGTTAGATTGATCAGATTCAGATATGTGTTCGAGTAGATTGTGATATTACTGATATGACTCAGATTGTATCTTGTTCAGACATTAATCAGATTGTGTATTCATGCATTAAGATAGGACAGTCTGAAGATCAGGCAGACTTCTAGATGTTCGGCGATATCTCAGCTTAGGGGAAGATCACCGCCCCTTTGTAGATGTGGATACAGATCAGGCCGAAGTCTAGGAATAAGACGTACAGCACCTCGATTGGTAGGGTAGGTGACAGATAGTGACGTCTTATTCACACCGGGATCCCTAGAGTTATAGATCGAGTCAAGTCTAGACATGATTTGATTAGAACTGCATGCTTATATGGATGTGGCTCCTAGATCGTGGGGCCCATCATTACTGCTTTCAGTTGGGTTAGCATGTTTTATGATTAAGATTGTTTATATGCATGTTTATCTGATTTGAGTTGCATGCTACATTTGATTAATTTCATAGATTATGAAATAGATTGTTTTTATACGTGATAGCATGTTTTATAAATTAGTTTGTTTATATACATGCTTACCATGTTTTATACTGGGATTTATTCTCACCGGAGTTATCCGGCTGTTGTCTTGTTTTGTATGTGTGCATGACAACAGGTGGGGCTGGATCAGGGTCGAGATGACGATGAGAGAAGACGAGTTAGCGTGGTGATTCCGGACTTGTAGCAGACTTGGTTTATTACTTGAATTTTAGTAATTGAACCTTAGATTTAGGTTGTACAGTATTGTACTTTTCTACTGAACTGTAGTTTTTATACAGAGATGTATATTGTTTAGATTCCATTACCTTCCGCAGTTACATGTTAAAAAGGAAAAATTTTTAGACCCTGTTTTATCTTAATTGATAATTAAATCTCAAAGAATATTAATAAGACAGATCAGCGTCCGGGTCCCCACAGAAAATGCCACCTTCGATTTTTATGTTGACACATGGCATGTTATATATAAACTGTGCAATGACACTTCATTCTCCAACATTTCTTCATGCAAGAACCGAGAGAATATCTAGAGAGGAGCAAGCTTCTTCATTTCTTAGGATTTGTATTGTGCAAGATTTACACATCCAAATTAAAAACCGAGTTGAGATTATTGATCCTTCAGCATTGGCAACGAAAGGATGTAAGTTTCGATTATTTTCGGCATGGTTCGAAATCTATGTATTGGGGAAATTATGATTTTGTTAGAAATATGTGTTCTTGGTATACTGAGCATCGTATATTTGTTATCAGATCGATTTTAGGACACCGTATATGAGCCTTGCGAATTTCCAGCATGTATATCGATATTGATTGGAAGAATTGAGCATGTTATATTGTGTTTTGATGAGTATATTATGAAGATTATGAGTTGTGGCTATTGTATATATTGTTTTGTTGAGATTGAGTTGACCGGTACCGAGAATTACACCGTTACGCCGTCAAATTGTATTGAAACCGATTTCAGCTATGTTTATTGAGTTTTTTGAGATGTATATTGATAGAGTGCACCTTGACTATGCCATTTCAGATTTGTATTGGCTATTGTGAACTCGAGACTTCGACGACGACACCAACGATTCGGCAAGAAAGGTATAATTCATGTGGTCTTGGGATTGCACAACTCGATTCAGATTTGATCCGAGTTTCCCTAAATCACATACTAGATTGTTATTACAATGATTATGTAATGTCTTGTTTATTGATTTATATTCGAGTCCTGAGATAGGAGATATTGGCAGATTGGCCAAAACTAGACGTTTCGGTGTATCGACGCATAGGAGCAGATTTGCTATATGTGTAGACCCTCGATACAGAGTCGACCGAAGTCTAGGAATAAGACGTACCGTTGCCCCGAGTGGTTGGGTAGGTGACAGACCGTCTTATTCACACCGGGATCCCTAGATTAGAAAAGAGTCGAGTCAAGATTTAAATGTTGAATACAGATTTGTATTCTTCTACATGTTTAGATTTTATTCATGTTAATTGATATATGCTATGCTTTTGTACATGATTTATGACATTGCATGCATCCATGTTTTATACTGGGATATGTTCTCACCGGAGTTATCCGGCTGTTGTCGTGTCTGTATGTGTGCATGGCAACAGGTGGGGCAGGATCTGGGTCTCGAGCTAGATGAGAGATTGACGATAGCGTGGAGATCACGGGCGTTGAAGATTTCTAGTGTTTTCCTTTTGACTTGTACTACTTCTGTTTTTAGTTGGGATTTGAACAGTAGGGTATGATTGTACAAACAGACATGTATGTACGTTATGTTGTGTATTTAATATAAAGATATGATATGCTTTAATTATACATTTGAGTTAATGTTAAAAGCAAATTTTTGACCCACATTTTCGAACAAAGATCCAATTAAATCCCAAAAGAATTGAGTTAGAGCCCGGGTCCCCACAATCTATCCACAAAAACAAAAATAGAACCCCTCCCCTTCTTAGTCCTAGACAACCCCAAAATAAAGTCCATAGAAATGTCAATCCAAGTTCTTTTTAAGAATAGCACGCAAGTGTTCCCAAAGTTCTATTGACAACTTCAGTTTTTCCATCCGTTTGAGGATGACAAGTAGTAGAAAACAACAATTTCGTGCCAAGTTTAGCCCATAAAGTCTTCCAAAAGAAACTCAAGAATTTAACATCGCGACCAGAAAAAATAGTTCTAGGCAAGCCATGCAACCTAGCAACTTCTCTAAAGAACAAATCTGCAATGTTTGAGGCATCATCGGTTTTATGACAAGCTATAAAATGTGCCATCTTAGAGAATCTATCCACAACAACAAAAATAGAATCTCTCCCCTTCTTAGTCCTAGGCAACCCCAAAATAAAGTCCATACAAATGTCAATCCAAGATCTTTTTAAGAATAGCACGCAAAAGTGTTCCCAGAGTTCTATTGACAACTTCAGTTTGTACATCCGTTTGAGGATGACAAGTAGTAGAAAACAACAATTTTGTGCCAAGTTTAGCCCATAAATTCTTCCAAAAGTAACTCAAGAATTTAACATCGCGACCAGAAACAATAATCCTAGGCATTCAATGCAACCTAACGACTTCTCTAAAGAAAAAATCCGCAATGTTTGAAGCATCATCGGTTTTATGACAAGCTATAAAATGTGCCATCTTAGAGAATCTATCCACAACAACAAAAATAGAATCCCTCCCCTTCTTAGTCCTAGGCAACCCCAAAATAAAGTCCGTAGAAATGTCAATCCAAGTTCTATTTAAGAATTGCACGCAAAAGTGTTCCCAAAGTTCTATTGACAACTTCAGTTTGTCCATCCGCTTTAGGATGACAAGTAGTAGAAAACAACAATTTTGGGCCAAGTTTAGCCCATAAAGTCTTCCAAAAGTAACTCAAGAATTTAACATCGCGACCAGAAACAATAGTCCTAGGCTTGCCATGCAACCTAATTACTTCTCTAAAGAAAAAATCCGCAATGTTTGAAGCATCATCGGTTTTATGACAAGCTATAAAATGTGCCTTCTTAGAGAATCTATCCACAACAACAAAAATAGAATCCCTCCCCTTCTTAGTCCTAGGCAACCCCAAAATAAAGTCCATAGAAATGTCAATCCAAGTTCTTTTCAAGAATAGCACGCAAAAGTGTTCCCAAAGTTCTATTGACAACTTTAGTTTGTCCATCCGTTTGAGGATGACAAGTAGTAGAAAACAAAAATATCGTGCCAAGTTTAGCCAATAAAGTCTTCCGAAAGTAACTCAAGAATTTAACATCGCGACCAGAAACAATAGTTCTAGGCATGCCATGCAACCTAACGACTTCTCTAAAGAACAAATCCGCAATGTTTGAAGCATCATCGGTTTTATGACAAGCTATAAAATGTGCCATCTTAGAGAATCTATCCACAACAACAAAAATAGAATCCCTCCCCTTCTTAGTCCTAGACAACCCCAAAATAAAGTCCATAGAAAGGTCAATCCAAGTTCTTTTAAGAATAGCACGCAAAAGTGTTCCCAAAGTTCTATTGACAACTTCAGTTTGTCCATCCGTTTGAGGATGACAAGTAGTAGAAAACAACAATTTCGTGCCAAGTTTAGCCCATAAATTCTTCCAAAAGTAACTCAAGAATTTAACATCGCGACCAGAAACAATAGTCCTAGGCATGCCATGCAACCTAACGACTACTCTAAAGAACAAATCCGCCATGTTTGAAGCATCATCGGTTTTATGACAAGCTTATAAAATGTGCCATCTTAGAGAATCTATCTACAACAACAAAAATAGAATCCCTACCCTTCTTAGTTCTAGGCAACCCCAAAATAAAGTCCATAGAAATGTCAATCCAAGTTCTTTTTAAGAATAGCACGCAAAAGTGTTCCCAAAGTTCTATTGACAACTTCAGTTTGTCCATCCGTTTGAGGATGACAAGTAGTAGGAAACAACAATTTCGTGCCAAGTTTAGCCCATAAAGTCTTCCAAAAGTAACCTCAAGAATTTAACATCGCGACCAGAAACAATAGTTCTAGGCATGCCATGCAACCTAGCGACTTCTCTGAAGAACAAATCCGCAATGTTTGAAGCATCATCGGTTTTATGACAAGCTATAAAATGTGCCATCTTAGAGAATCTATCCACAACAACAAAAATAGAATCCCTCCCCTTCTTAGTCCTAGGCAACCCCAAAATAAAGTCCATAGAAATGTCAATCCAAGTTCTATTTAAGAATAGCACGCAAAAGTGTTCCCAAAGTTCTATTGACAACTTCAGTTTGTCCATCCGCTTGAGGAAGGCAAGTAGTAGAAAACAACAATTTCGTGCCAAGTTTAGCCCATAAAGTCTTCCAAAAGTAACTCAAGAATTTAAAATCGCGACCAGAAACGATAGTTCTTGGCTTGCCATGCAACCTAGCAACTTCTCTAAAGAACAAATCCGCAATGTTTGAGGCATCATCGGTTTTATGACAAGTTATAAAATGTGCCATCTTAGAGAATCTATCCACAACAACAAAAATAGAATCTCTCCCCTTCTTAGTCCTAGGCAACCCCAAAATAAAGTCCATAGAAAGGTAAATCAAAGTTCTTCTTAAGAATAGCACGCAAAAGTGTTCCCAAAGTTCTATTGACAACTTCAGTTTGTCCATCCGTTAGAGGATGACAAGTAGTAGAAAACAACAATTTCGTGCCAAGTTTAGCCCATAAATTCTTCCAAAAGTAACTCAAGAATTTAACATCGCGACCAGAAACAATAGTCCTAGGCATGCCATGCAACCTAACGACTACCCTAAAGAACAAATCCGCAATGTTTGAAGCATCATCGGTTTTATGACAAGTTATAAAATGTGCCATCTTAGAGAATCTATCCACAACAACAAAAATAGAATCCCTCCCCTTCTTAGTCCTAGGCAACCCCAAAATAAAGTCCATAGAAATGTCAATCCAAGTTCTTTTTAAGAATAGCACGCAAGTGTTCCCAAAGTTCTATTGACAACTTCAATTTGTCCATCCGTTTGAGGATGACAAGTAGTAGAAAACAACAATTTCGTGCCAAGTTTAGCCCATAAAGTCTTCCAAAAGTAACTCAAGAATTTAAAATCGCGACCAGAAACAATAGTTCTTGGCTTGCCATGCAACCTAGCAACTTCTCTAAAGAACAAATCCGCAATGTTTGAGGCATCATCGGTTTTATGACAAGCTATAAAATGTGCCATCTTAGAGAATCTATCCACAACAACAAAAATAGAATCTCTCCCTTCTTAGTCCTAGGCAACCCCAAAATAAAGTCAATACAAATGTCAATCCAAGTTCTTTTTAAGAATAGCACGCAAAAGTGTTCCCAAAGTTTTATTGTAATGCCCGGAAATTTAATTCTAGTAATCTATAATTATTGATATATAATTTGATATGATTATGAAAGGATTAATCGGGACAAGAAAATAAGACTACATGTGAAATTCGAGGAAGTTGGGCAGAGAGTGTGGCGCCCGAGCGCTGGTTTTTGACCGCCCGAGCGCCAATGTTCAACAGAAATGTGTTTCGGGCAGAATATGTGGCGCCCGAGCGGTAGAATATTACCGCCCGAGCGCCAAGGCTGCAAGTGAAAATGCTTCGGCAGAAACTGCCGCGC
Source organism: Primulina eburnea (assembly GCF_022965805.1). Classification (NCBI taxonomy): domain Eukaryota; kingdom Viridiplantae; phylum Streptophyta; class Magnoliopsida; order Lamiales; family Gesneriaceae; genus Primulina; species Primulina eburnea. The sequence goes on along the minus strand of NC_133106.1, from coordinate 7,230,274 downwards.
TCGAGCGGTAGTTTCTTACCGTCCGAGCGCCGCTTGTAAAACATGAAAATTTGCCACGTTTCTTTACTCGTGCAACGTGTGTATATATATATATTTATATATATATATATACTGAGGTGATTATCATTTGTAAGAAAGAGGAGAAACGAGAAAAGGGCCGAAGGAGTTTGCCAGAAAATCCTTACCCCTTTTTATTTCAATCCGTCCGCCAGATTTTGAATCTGAATACAGTACCGAGTTCCTATCAACGTAGGCTACAACTGGACGTAAGTTTTGCTATGTTTTGACATGTTCTGGAATTATGTTATTGTCAGAATTGAGTAGGATTTATATATGATGTTCTTGTCATGTTAGACATCATAGAATCGAAGTCAGATTGAAGAACAGATTGATTATGTAATTGTTATGATTTTTGGAGTCGATTTGACTGAGAATTCATATCAGATATGTATGGTTTTTGAGATTATGACTAGTATCGATATTGATTATGAGTTCTGGTATTATATCTGTGATGTTTGGACTAACGAGGTTATCGAGACTGTATTGTTATACCGTTGAAACATCAGTTAATTGATATTGATCAGATTCTGTAGTGATTTCGATTATATCGTGATATGGTCGATATGGATCAGAGTGTATCTTGATTGGATATCGATCAGCATATATTTCGATTTGAATATTAATCAGAACAGGTATTGAATTGAGTTGAATATTGATATTATATCTTTTCGGTATTGTTATTACCAGATTGAGAATGGATCGAGATAGAGTCGGGAATTCTTCTTCTTCTTCTTCTGAGCGAGGAGATAAAGGTATAAATTAATGCTGAGTTGGGATTGCATAACTCGAGTGAGGTTTGATTCGAGTTTCCCTAAATCACATACTTTACTTATTGCATTGATATTTGCATTGAGTTGATTGATATACTTGTTCTCTTGAATTATAGATAACAGGTGTTAGACGAGTAATCTTGTGACAGAAGTGCCTGATAGTGGTAGGATTACCACAGGCACATTGCACGATGTCATGAGATATTGTATTGGCGGAAGTGCCATAGTCTATGAATGGGTAATTGGCTATCGATGTGGATAGAATTATAGCTCCTTCTATTACTGATGATCAGTATTGTATCAATGTGGATAGAATTATAACTTCTTCTATTACTGTTGATCGATGTTATATCGATGTGGATAGAATTGGAGTTTCTTCTATTACTGGTGATCGATACTATACTGATGTGGATAGAAACAGAGCTTCTTCTATTACTGGTGATCGATACTATATCGACGTGGATAGAACTGGAGTCTTTTCTATTACTGTTGGTCGATATGGAATGCCAATGTCTGGAAATCGGGATCCCTAGGCTAGGATTGGTCTAGTCTAAAACGTAGAGTCACGAGTTTGAGTGATAGTTATATTGATTTGTATTGAGGGATGTTAATTTATGTCCCTGAATATGGTTCATGTTCCTTGCTGTTCCTGATATTGGTATATGTTTAGAATAGGAATTATTCTTGATATTGATTATGTTCTTGAATAGGGTACATGTTTAGAATATGATTTATTCTTGTTATTGATTCATGTTATGATTTTGATATATGATATGATTTTCTGTTACATGCTTTTATATTGTATATATGATGGCATGTATACATGATTTATACTGGGATATTTATATCTCACCGGAGTTATCCGGCTGTTGTCTTGTTTGTATGCGTGCATGGCAACAGGTGTGCTGGGATCAGGGTCGAAAAGAGAACGAGGCTGGACTAGATAGCGTGGAGATCCGGGCTTTGAAGCAACTTAGGATTCAGCACTGACTTATAGTTGAACCTAGTCGGATTATTGTAGATCATACAATGATTGTATGTTATGTTTAATATGTAATTTGAATCTAATTACATTATGTTTCCGCTGTGTATTTTAAAAAAAATATTTAGACCCTGTTTATTATTAATTGTTTGAATTATTCCTAAAGACGATTAAGGAATTAATTTGTAAGGCCCGAGATGTCATATTTTGTGAGAACCCGAAAATTAAATAATTGATTTAAATTATTGAATGGCATTTTCGTGATTTTCGGATGGCATTTTCGTAATTATTTGAGGGAAATGGCATTTTCGTAATTATTGGATGGCAATGGCATTTTCGTAATTATTGGATGGCAATGGCATTTTCGTAATTTTGAGAGAATTTGGGAAAAAAATTGGGAGGATGGCACGTGTGATTTCCCATGCAATTGATATATATAACAACTCAATTCCTCATTTCTGAAGAGGAAACGGCCGAGAAAGGTTCCAGGGAATTGCCAAACTTCATCGTACCTTCAAATTGTGATTTGGAAGAATCAGTTATCAGAAATTGAATCCGGAAGCAGTTCTATGATCCTTGTATCGACAGCTACAACTGGACGTAAGTTTTGCTATGTTCTGACATGTTTTGAAATTATGATATTGTCAGAATTGAATATGCATCAGATATGGCGTTTCTGCTACCTGTAGACATTATAGAATTGAAGTCAGACTGAAGAACAGATTGTTTATGTATTTGTTATGATTTTTGAAAGATATTGACTGAGATTCTATATCAGAATTGTGTTAATATTCAGAGTATGAATTATGTTGACACAGATTATGAGTTCCAGTATTATATTTGTGATGTTTAGAGTGACGGGGTTATTCAGATTGTATTATTATGCCGTCGAAACATCAGTTGATTTAGATTGATCAGATTCAGATATGATTTTGATTAGATTGTGATATTATTGATATGACTCAGATTGTATCTTGTTCAGACATTGATCAGATTGTATACTGAATTGAGTATTGATCAGAACAGATTGTGCATTGAGTTATTCACTGATATATTGTATTCGATATTGTCATTTCAGATTGGATATGGACAGAGTTGAATACAGGTCATCGTCTTCGTCAGACAGGGACGACAAAGGTATAATTCATGTGATATTCGGGAAGCCACAACTCAAATGAGATTTCATTTTGAGTTGCCCAACAAAATCACATACTAAACTGTTAATTATACTTTGTTATGTTTATGCTTTGATTATAGAATTGTATTCAAGTGCATGAGATTATTGTCATATTCAGATATGAATATGATTATGCTATGTTTACAGCTTGATATTCATTGCATCTAAGATAGGAGAGTCTTTGACAGCCATTGTCAAATTTCTAGATGTTCGGTGTATCTCAGCTTAGGAGCAGCTATTACTCCTATTGCCAGCGGTCGATACAGCTCAGACCGAAGTCTAGGAATAAGACGTACAGTCACCCCGATTGGGAGGGTAGGTGACAGCCATTGACGTCTTATTCACACCGGGATCCCTAGAGTTATAGTCGAGTCGAGTCTAGACATGATTTGACTAGAACTGCATGTGTTTAGAGATGTGGTTTCATAGATTATGAAACCCAGGGTTATTGCTTTCAGTCATGATAGCATGTTTATATGAATTGAGTTGAATTGCATGTTTATCTGAATTGAGTTGCATGCTTATTTTGATTTGACTTCATAGATTATGAAATCTATTACTTTTGAATATGAACATGATAGCATGTTTTATGATTTAGATTGTTTTATACATGCTTACCATGTTTTATACTGGGATTTATTCTCACCGGAGTTATCCGGCTGTTGTCTTGTTTTGTATATGTACATGACAACAGGTGGGGCTGGATCAGGGTCGAGATGACGATGAGAGAAGACGAGTTAGCGTGGTGATTCCGGACTTGTAGCAGACTTGGTTTATTACTTGAATTTAGTAATTGAACCTTAGACTTAGGTTGTACAGTATTGTACTTTTCTACTGAACTGTAGTTTTTATACAGAGATGTATATTGTTTAGATTCCATTACCTTCCGCAGTTACATTTTAAAAAAGAAAAATTTTTAGACCCTGTATTATCTTAATTGATAATTAAATCCCAAAGATGATTAAGAAGATGATTAGCGTCCGGGTCCCCACATAATTAGCGTCCGGGTCCCCACAACAGGTGGTATCAGAGCTGTAGGTCCTTGAACTTTAGGTTCCTTAGCACTGAGATAGAGAAGAGTGAGCGGGGTAGAATGAGTTTTCTTTCCTTGCATGTGATTGCTAGCATGTGATTGATTATAATGTGGAATTACATTGTGTATGCTGGCATGATATTATGTTTTACTGCCTGGACTTATATGGCATATGATTGAATATAATGTTGAAACTACATTGTATATGCTATGATTTCAGTATGTTTTTACTGGATATTAAGCTACATGTTACCTGAATATCTGATTTGATTTGGTAATATGTATTATTTGAAACTGGATCAGAACCAATTCTTGATCAGAGGTAAGCTGATCAGGATTGGGATTGAGACGGATCTGTCTCCTGTTACTACTAACATCTGGGATTATCAGATATTCCACCTAGAAGAATTTCAGAAAAGGGTAGTACTTCGTCTGATCAGATAGATGTATCAGAGACTCAGATGGAAATAAAGTTGAGAGAGTTCCAGTTACTGCAACCGCCGATTCTGAGTGGTATCGAGACATCTGAAGGTTGTGAAAACTGGGTTGATGACATAGAAATCCTGTTTGATTTAGTTGATTGTACAGATGAACAGAGAGTTAAACTGGTATTCCATCGGTTACAAGGGGCCGCCAGGAGTTGGTGGATTACAACCAAAGGAATACTAGAACTGCGTGGTACTGTGATCACATGGGAAGTCTTTAAAGTTGAATTTTATCGAAGATTCTTCTCAGGATCGTACCGAGAGGACAAGAAAGTATAATTTGAGAATTTAAGCCAAGGCCAACTGAATATTGAAGGGTATGTTGATAAATTCTCTACTCTACTACGTTTTGCTCCCCATGTAGCTGGGAATGATGAAGCTGTAACGGCTCAGTTCATCAGAGGATTGAACTCGGAGATAGTTGCATTGATGAATATACAGCGGCCGTACCATTTTGCTGATATTTTGAGTAGAGCAAAGAGAGCGGAGACGAGTCTGATTAGACAACTAAAAAGGTTGTGTGCGGTGCAACCCCAGACACAGCAACCTTCTCTCCGGATTGATCGCGGTAGTACGAGTGGAAAGCAGGATTTGCTGAAAGCTCGAAAGAAGCCATTCAAGAAGTTAGGAAGTGGTTCATCTAGCTCCAGTGGCTCTAGTCCGAATTATACTGGAGTTTATTGCAGGAATTGCGGTGGGAGACATTCCCCAGAGCTATTCCACGGAGTGACTGGTCGGTGCAACTTCTGTAAACAGCAAGGACACTTTGCTAGAGTCTGACCACAGAAAGGTGCCCGAAGATTTCAGGGAGCAGGATCATCTGGGGGTGGTGATCGAGAAACAGACCCAGGACACACTTGATGATACAGTGACAGGTACTGGTCTTTTATGATTAGATTGCATATGTATTGATATATACTAATGCATTCTTTTACGATTATCTTTGACTGAGTTGCATTGATATATGTTGTACCTGTTGGGTCTGTGTTACTGTAGTATTGACTTTTATACATTTTGGGGAAAAGAATTGATATTAGTGATATTCTGTGATATATCATATACTGCAGTAAGTTGAGAATAAGATTGAATTAGACTTGCTTGTACTGGTATTTTCTGATGATGACTGCATGATTGATATTGATATATCGAGCAAGTACAGAGCTATTATAGAGTCTTATCAGGAAATGGTAAGATTTGGACCTGAAATGGCCACAGAATGAATGATATACGGTAAGGATTCTTGATTTTGAATTCCTTGATATCCGTATTATATATGATTCGATGATTATCGAAAGGAATGGAGTTATTCCTTTATATTCAGTTGATTTATGAAGATGAGCCTATGAGGGATTGATTTACTAGTAGCAGGAGGTTTGCTATAGTCTGGCAGATGAGATTTCAGGTTTGTCCTGTATCAGGGAGAGTGACTTCGGCCTTGATGTGATTCCAGGTATTGGTTTCATTTTAGAATTACTTATAGACTGATATTGATTGATTTGAGAGAATTGAGATATCAGTTGAAAGATTTATTGCCTGAAAGTTAGAGTTACATCTGATTATATGTTTCTCTGTAAAGTACTTCAGTTCCATTTATGGGTTGATAAATCCTGTGTTCAGAAGTGTTCTGATGATTTTATGCTCGTTTTATCTATGATCTTTTGATATATTCGCAGCGTATGATTGATTGAATCGGACAGTTGATATTTGTATGTAATATTCTGGGAACTGAGATTGTTATATACAGAAGTGTTCGGATATGAATCGGGATCAGAGTCTGTGATATATGAAGATGGTATACTGATTGATTGTAGCACAGTGAGACCATGGTCAGTGGCTGAGAACGACATTGAACATGGCAGAATTTTCGAAATGTCAGAAATTGCATTCTATGCAGTTATTAAATCAGTATTGCGTATTGATATTCCGAATCTGATCTGATATTGTTATCATTCTGAATCCGTGTTTGATACCGATTGTTATGAACCGTTGAGCTTATATACAGTTTAGTCGAGTCAGAACTGATTTTGAAGATTAAAGCAGTTCAGAAGTTGATCAGACTGTTCAGAACTTGACTTTGATAGTCAGAATCGAATACCAGGTAGGTATTTTTCTTTAATTTATATTATTAACTGATTTGTTTGTGTCAGATGTTCGAATTGGAAATGACAGGTATTGTCAGATACACACAATAGTAGATTCAGTACTATTCTGGCAACAGGAAATGTGTGATAATTCGAATAGACAGTTTTGAAGTAAACAGAAGGAATCAGTTATATCAGAATTTGTATTGAAATGTCTAAATCGCTGACAGATGAAGACAGACAGATAGAAACTTTTAAATTACTGATCTTGATTATTGATTTCTAAATAGAAATGGGAGTACATTTCTATGGATTGTGTGATGACATTACTGTAATCTTGCCAAGATAATGGCTATGATTGAACGATTGTTCAAATCTGCATAGGTTATATTGTACAGGATGACTTACAAATATGACCAGACGACTGAGAGGTATGTCAGAAACGGGAGTCAGATTGTATTGAATGCCAAAATTGATTTTATCAGACTGTGATTTTCGTTTGATTTTATACTTTTGGCTGAGTGTATGACATGATTTTCATCTATGATTTATAGATTGACGGATAGTCGGAGTGAACTATCCTGATACTGGAGGATATCCAGGAAATGTAGTGCTGGATTATAGCACTAGTTGACATGATTTATTGTCACTTTTGAACTATTGCACGATAATAGCTATTAGATGAGTATCGAAATAGCTTGAGTTGAAGTATTGTAAAGTGAAAACTGCTAGTTCCTTCTTATAGGAATGATATTACAGTGATGCCTAAGATTGGATTTGATAAGATCAGAAATCTGATAAGAAAAATGAAACTGATTCAGAAGAAATCGAGGATAGCTCAGAATACATAGACTAAATATACCAACGTCGGATGATGACTGTTGGTATTTGAAGCCGAAGATGGAGTATGTCTTTGACAGGGATTAACAGATAATGAGATTGATTGTGTTGAGTTATCGATTGGTATACACGGATGTTGTATAGCCATGGTTCTGAGATTGATTTTATCACGAATGATGTTGTTGATATGAGCTTATGGCAGTTCTGTATATCTCCTTCCAGTATCTGATTTGAGATATGATATGATTATCTGTATAACACGAGTTGAGTGTTTGTGATTTCGGGGACGAAATCATATCTTAGAGGGGGAGAAATGTAATGCCCGGAAATTTAATCCTAGTAATCTATAATTATTGATATATAATTTGATATGATTATGAAAGGATTAATCGGGACACGAAAATAAGACTACATGTGAAATTCGAGGAAGTTGGGCAGAGAGTGTGGCGCCCGAGCGGTGGTTTTTGACCGCCCGAGCGCCAATGTTCAACAGAAATGTGTCTCGGGCAGAAGATGTGGCGCCCGAGCGGTAGAATATTACCGCCCGAGCGCCAAGGGTGCAAGTGAAAATGCTTGGGCAGAAACTGCCGCGCTCGAGCGGTAGTTTCTTACCGCCCGAGCGCCGCTTGTAAAACATGAAAATTTGCCACGTTTCTTTACTTGTGCAACGTGTATATATATATATATATATATATATATATATATATATACTAAGGTGATTATCATTTGTAAGAAAGAGGAGAAACGAGAAAAGGGCCGAAGGAGTTTGCCAGAAAATCCTTACGCCTTTTTATTTCAATCCGTCCGTCAGATTTTGAATCTGAGTACAGTACCGAGTTCCTATCAACGTAGGCTACAACTGGACGTAAGTTTTGCTACGTTTTGACATGTTCTGGAATTATGATATTGTCAGAATTGAGTAGGATTCATATATGATGTTCTTGTCATGTTAGACATCATAGAATCGAAGTCAGATTGAAGAACAGATTGATTATGTAATTGTTATGATTTTTGGAGTCGATTTGACTGAGAATTCATATCAGATATGTATGGTTTTTGAGATTATGACTAGTATCGATATTGATTATGAGTTCTGGTATTATATCTGTGATGTTTGGACTAACGGGGTTATCGAGACTGTATTGTTATACCGTTGAAACATCAGTTAATTGATATTGATCAGATTCTGTAGTGATTTCGATTATATCGTGATATGGTCGATATGGATCAGAGTGTATCTTGATTGGATATCGATCAGCATATATTTCGATTTGAATATTAATCAGAACAGGTATTGAATTGAGTTGAATATTGATATTATATCTGTTCGTTATTGTTATTACCAGATTGAGAATGGACCGAGATAGAGTCGGGAATTCTTCTTCTTCTTCTGAGCGAGGAGATAAAGGTATAAATTAATGCTGAGTTGGGATTGCATAACTCGAGTGAGGTTTGATTCGAGTTTCCCTAAATCACATACTTTACTTATTGCATTGATATTTGCATTGAGTTGATTGATATACTTGTTCTCTTGAATTATAGATAACAGGTGTTAGACGAGTAATCTTGTGACAGAAGTGCCTGATAGTGGTAGGATTACCACGGGCACATTGCACGATGTCATGAGATATTGTATTGGCGGAAGTGCCATAGTCTATCAATGGGTAATTGGCTATCGATGTGGATAGAATTATAGCGCCTTCTATTACTGATGATCAGTATTGTATCGATGTGGATAGAATTATAACTTCTTCTATTACTGTTGATCGATGTTATATCGATGTGGATAGAATTGGAGTTTCTTCTATTACTGGTGATCGATACTATACTGATGTGGATAGAAACAGAGCTTCTTCTATTACTGGTAATCGATACTATATCGACGTGGATAGAACTGGAGTCTTTTCTATTACTGTTGGTCGATATGGAATGCCAATGTCTGGAAACCGGGATCCCTAGGCTAGGATTGAGTCTAGTCTAAAACGTAGAGTCACGAGTTTGAGTGACAGTTATATTGATTTGTATTGAGGGATGTTAATTTATGTTCCTGAATATGGTTCATGTTCCTTGCTGTTCCTGATATTGGTACATGTTTAGAATAAGAATTATTCTTGATATTGATTATGTTCTTGAATAGGGTACATGTTTAGAATATGATTTATTCTTGTTATTGATTCATGTTATGATTTTGATATATGATATGATTTTCTGTTACATGCTTTTATATTGTATATATGATGGCATGTATACATGATTTATACTGGGATATTTATATCTCACCGGAGTTATCCGGCTGTTGTCTTGTTTGTATGTGTGCATGGCAACAGGTGGGCTGGGATCAGGGTCGAGAAGAGAACGAGGCTGGACTAGATAGAGTGGAGATCCGGGCTTTGAAGCAACTTAGGATTCAGCACTGACTTGTAGTTGAACCTAGTCGGATTATTGTAGATCATACAATGATTGTATGTTATGTTTAATATGTAATTTGAATCTAATTACATTATGTTTCCGCTGTGTATTAAAAAAAAAAAAATTTAGACCCTGTTTATTATTAATTGTTTGAATTATTCCTAAAGACGATTAAGGAATGAATTAGCGTCCGGGTCCCCACATCTATTGACAACTTCAGTTTGTCCATCCGCTTGAGGATGACAAGTAGTAGAAAACAACAATTTTGTGCCAAGTTTAGTCCATAAAGTCTTCCAAAAGTAACTCAAGAATTTAACATCGCGACCAGAAACAATAGTCCTAGGCATGCCATGCAACCTAACGACTTCTATAAAGAAAAAATCCGCAATGTTTGAAGCATCATCGGTTTTATGACAAGCTATAAAATGTGCCATCTTAGAGAATCTATCCACAACAACAAAAATAGAATCCCTCCCCTTCTTAGTCCTAGACAACCCCAAAATAAAGTCCATAGAAAGGTAAATCAAAGTTCTTCTTAAGAATAGCACGCAAAAGTGTTCCCAAAGTTCTATTGACAACTTCAGTTTGTCCATCCGTTTGAGGATGACAAGTAGTAGAAAACAACAATTTCGTGCCAAGTTTAGCCCATAAATTCTTCCAAAAGTAACTCAAGAATTTAACATCGCGACCAGAAACAATAGTCCTAGGCATGCCATGCAACCTAACGACTACTCTAAAGAACAAATCCGCAATGTTTGAAGCATCATCGGTTTTATGACAAGTTATAAAATGTGCCATCTAAGAGAATCTATCCACAACAACAAAAATAGAATCCCTCCCCTTCTTAGTCCTAGGCAACCCCAAAATAAAGTCCATAGAAATGTCAATCCAAGTTCTTTTTAAGAATAGCACGCAAAAGTGTTCCCAAAGTTCTATTGACAACTTCAGTTTGTCCATCCGTTTGAGGATGACAAGTAGTAGGAAACAACAATTTTGTGCCAAGTTTAGCCCATAAAGTCTTCCAAAAGTAACTCAAGAATTTAACATCGCGACAAGAAACAATAGTTCTAGGCATGCCATGCAACCTAGCGACTTCTCTAAAGAACAAATCCGCAATGTTTGAAGCATCATCGGTTTTATGACATGCTATAAAATGTGCCATCTTAGAGAATCTATCCACAACAACAAAAATAGAATCCCTCCCCTTCTTAGTCCTAGGTAACCCCAAAATAAAGTCCATAGAAATGTCAATCCAAGTTCTATTTAAGAATAGCACGCAAAAGTGTTCCCAAAGTTCTATTGACAACTTCAGTTTGTCCATCCGCTTGAGGATGACAAGTAGTAGAAAACAACAATTTTGTGCCAAGTTTAGCCCATAAAGTCTTCCAAAAGTAACTCAAGAATTTAACATCGCGACCAGAAACAATAGTCCTAGGCATGCCATGCAACCTAACGACTTCTATAAAGAAAAAATCCGCAATGTTTGAAGCATCATCGGTTTTATGACAAGCTATAAAATGTGCCATCTTAGAGAATCTATCCACAACAACAAAAATAGAATCCCTCCCATTCTTAGTCCTAGACAACCCCAAAATAAAGTCCATAGAATGGTAAATCAAAGTTCTTCTTAAGAATAGCACGCAAAAGTGTTCCCAAAGTTCTATTGACAACTTCAGTTTGTCCATCCGTTTGAGGATGACAAGTAGTAGAAAACAACAATTTCGTGCCAAGTTTAGCCCATAAATTCTTCCAAAAGTAACTCAAGAATTTAACATCGCGACCAGAAACAATAGTCCTAGGCATGCCATGCAACCTAACGACTACTCTTAAGAACAAATCCGCAATGTTTGAAGCATCATCGGTTTTATGACAAGTTATAAAATGTGCCATCTTAGAGAATCTATCCACAACAAAAAAAATAGAATCCCTCCCCTTCTTAGTCCTAGGCAACCCCAAAATAAAGTCCATAGAAATGTCAATCCAAGTTCTTTTTAAGAATAGCACGCAAGTGTTCCCAAAGTTCTATTGACAACTTCAGTTTGTCCATCCGTTTGAGGATGACAAGTAGTAGAAAACAACAATTTCGTGCCAAGTTTAGCCCATAAAGTCTTCCAAAAGTAACTCAAGAATTTAACATCGCGACCAGAAACAATAGTTCTAGGCATGCCATGCAACCTAGCAACTTCTCTAAAGAACAAATCCGCAATGTTTGAGGCATCATCGGTTTTATGACAAGCTATAAAATGTGCCATCTAAGAGAATCTATCCACAACAACAAAAATAGAATCTCTTGAAAGTGGACCGGTTACGGTGGCCGGAAGCGCAACGGAAGCACAAAAATCGAATTTTTGAGGAAAATTTTCGGCCACCATAGTATTGTGCAATATTTACAATAAAAACACATTCATAGGGTGTTTTAGAATTTTTTACCTATCAATCTTTAAAAGATTGATTGTGGCTCCAACTTTGTTGTCAAACAACAAAGCTCTTCAAGGCATGAAGATCTACAAGCTCCTCCTCCAAGTCCTTGAATCTTTCCTTCAAATTAGGCCCACCACCAACTAGGTAGATCCCCTCTTAATTTGCACTAGAAAACTAAGAGGATTTTTCAAAGAGAAGTGTAGTGTTCCTCAACAAATTGAAGAACAAGAAAATGAAGAAAAATGGAGAGAAGTGGGAGAGAAGATTTTCGGCCATCTCATGTTGGAGGGGAAGGAGAATGAGTTAATTTTCTTGTCTTGGTTGTGAGAAAAGCAAAAAGCAAAAGGTGCATGCCTTGCATTATTTTAATAAAAAGTAATCTCCAACCCTTCACCTCCCATGCATGCATATAATATAGTTTTTAATCAAATTAAAAACTTTGGACTAAATTTAATTATCTCAAACATATTTGAGACTATTTAAACATAACTTGAATTTACCCAAGTCCCACTAGTTAAATAATTATTTTAATTGAGCTCTACAAGACTCAATATTATTTAATTAATTCAACACTTGAATTAATTTAATTATTTGGACTCTACTAGGTCCACTAGTGTCTAATTAATTCAACACTTGAATTAATTTAATTTAGTCCATAATAATGTTTATGAAAATCACAATTTTCAAATACATTATTCACTTGGCCAAATTTTAATTTTAGGAACACTTCCATAAATCAAAATTTACATTTCTCTCATAGAAGTCATACTTCTATTTTTCTTTACACTTATAAACTCATTTATAAGTCGTTCAACACATTGAACTATTTTCTCCTTTATAGAAGTCATACTTCTAATTTTCCTTACGCTTATAAACTCCTTTATAAGCCGTTCAACACAGTGAACTATTTTTACTTCTCAACGGGATCTAGAAAGCTAGTACTTGTGTGGCCCTCAATAGTTCATTGATACGACTAGCCGTGGGTTCACATCTCCATGTGATTCGGACTAAACATGTCCTTATATGAGCATACCCCAATTGCTCCATTCTTACTTATCAACACCTTGATAACAAGAACGTCAGAACTCAAGTCTGATAGTACCCAACCAATCATGTTAAACGCCTAGCAGCATCGCTTACATGATTCCCTAGGTATCAAATGATAGTGCCTGCAAGAACCATTCAATTATGGTTAGCGTACAGTACGGTCCCTTCAACTCATATATCCCGATCGATTCGACAACCATTGGTGTAAGGCTCGAGATTTATTAATCCTCATCTATGCGATATTTGAAAATGTGAGAGTGCATGACATTGCATGAGAAACACTAAGTAAAATGAGGGTAGGAAAGACATGAGAAAAGATGTGAAAGGTGAAGAATAAATGTAAAGGGCCGAAGCTATGGCGCATATGCGCGAAGAAATGCGCGCATATGCATGAGAATTACAGTAGCATCGGCGCATATGCGCGAAGAAAGTGGCGCACATGCGCGACATGTCCAGAAACATTGGCGCACATGCGTGGAATGAAGTGGCGCATTTGCGCGAAACTTCCAGCAACTGTGGCGCACATGCGCGAGTTTATTGGCGCATATGCGCGGTCTGTCCAGAAGCTTGGGCGCATATGCGCGGAAAGAATGGCGCATATGCGCGAGCTGTTAAATTGTTGAGACCGTAGGTCTCGCGCACATGCGCGAGTAATGCCGCGCATATGCGCGAGACGTGTACATCAAAGAACAAGCCATTTGTCCTAAACCATGCAATATATATATAGATGTGTCTTGATTTCCCCCCTCACTCAGCTGATGACCGAGAGAAAGTGAGGAATAAAGGAGAGGGAAGATTCTTTCACTTGGAGATTAGCTTGTGCAAGATTTACATATCCAAATTTAAATCCGATCTCGGTTTTGAACTCCTCTCATTGTTAGCTACAAAGTAATGTAAGTTTCATTCAATTCCAGCATGTTTTGATAATTATGTGTTGGGAAAATGAAGAATTGAACTCTATATTATGTTCTTGAGATGGTAGATATTGTAGAACCGTAAACGGATCGATTATCGGATGCCATATGATATAGTTATTATTTTCCAGCATGTTTAGAATTAAATATGCAGATTTTGAGATCTTGACTTAGATATTGTGATGATTATGAATTGAGGATATAATCTATGTTGATATGTGTTGAGAATTTGATTGACCGGCATCGAGAATTACGTCGTTATGCCGTCAAATTGTACCGAAATAAAGTATTGACTTGGATAGGTGTTGATTAGATTAAAGATTGATAGATTGTGTATCGACATTTCCATTTCAGATTCGTCTTGACGACTGTGCCAGCAATTGTGCGACGAAAGGTATAGTACATGTTTTGTTTGGGGAATTACGACTCAAATAAGATCACATTTGAGTTTCCCAACCAAAATCACATACTTGTTTTATTATCTATGTCTTGATATGATTATGATTGTTATAGATCGATTTGCTTATAGAACTTGTATGCAAATCATGTTCAGATGATTATGCTTGTTTACAGATTGTGTATTCATGCATTAAGATAGGAAAGTCTGCGAGATCATCCAGACTTCTAGATGTTCGGCGATATCACAGCTTAGGGGAAGATCACCGCCCCTATTGTAGATGTGGATACAGATCAGGCCGAAGTCTAGGAATAAGACATACCGTCACCCCGATTGGGAGGGTAGGTGATAGATTGTCTTATTCACCACGGGATCCCTAGAGTTCTAGTCGAGTCGAGTCTAGACATGATTAGATTCGCATTGCATGATTATATATGAATGATATTCATATTAGCATGTTTCATGTGTTTAGATTGTTTTAATGCATGTATACATGTTTATACTGGGATTCGTTCTCACCGGTTTTCCGGCTGTTGTTATGTCTGTATGTGTGCATAACAACAGGTGGGGCAGGATCTGGGTCGAGACAGAGATGATCGTGATAGCGTGGTGACTACGGGCGCAGCAGAGGACTAGTGGTCTTTTTATTAGTCTTGTCCTATTTATAGATAGTAGTTGGTTTGATTAAACACTAGTTGTATAAGAATAAGACATGTATATTATGCTTGTACGTTGTAAATTAAATAAAAAACTTATGCTTGTTTAGTTACATTTGATTAAATGTAAAAGCGAAAAATTGACCCACGGTTTAGAATAATGATCCATTTAATCCCAAGAAAAATAATTAGAGCCCGGGTCCCCACAATTGGTTTATCGAGAGTTGTCAATGAATCGATACTATGTGTCATGTCGTAGTTGCATCGATGGTGTAATCTATGAAACACATTTCATAATTACAACCATACTCTGGCCAGAGATTTCGATCTACATACACATGATAACACATAGGATATCCATACCCGAAGGTAAGCGGTGAATCCCCGACTACAATGCATCGACTCCTATGTGTTTCGACAGAACACCCAACCTTGCCACCTGATGACCCCATAAGAGTCGGTAAACAAGTCAAAGTGTAATTCTAGCACATAGAGTCTCAATGTTGTCCCGGGTCATAAGGACTAATTCTGTACAACCATAAACTAGGACATTTCCACTCGATAAGTGAGAACCACTTGGAAAGTCCTTTTATGGAGGGTTGTTCAGTGCACTCTACAAGGAGCACCTATCTGCATGTTCGGACATCACAATGTCCCCTACCAATGAAACATGGTACTCACATCGCAGATACTAGTCTCGAACTCGAGCGGCCTATATCCTTCTTAGTGGCGGCTGAATCGACTAAGAACCGTTTAGAATATACAGTATTACAAATATGAGTTTCATGATACTCATCATATGAGCATCTCATATTCTTTCTACTATTTGTATATTCAAGGGCTTTATCTATGCAACTAGCATGGGTATACAGATAAAGATGTGCCAAAATAATAATATCAAATATTACTAAAATAAAGATTGCTTATACATAGAGTTTCATTGTGAACACTCGGCCAACACTTGGCTCGACGGGCACCTACTCTAACAATCTCCCACTTGCACTAGAGCCAACTACCCATATGCTTTAAACCCATTGATTCGCGATGCTTGTCGAATAATGGTCCAGGTAAAGGCTTAGCTAGTGGATCAACAACATTGTCTGCGGAGCCGACTGTGTCAATCGACACTTCTCCTTTTCCCACAATCTCTCCGAGGATGTTGTACTTTCTCAATACATGTTTGGACTTCTGATGAGACCTTGGCTCCTTTGCTTGAGCTAAAGCTCCCGTGTTGTCACACAACACCGGG
Source organism: Primulina eburnea (assembly GCF_022965805.1). Classification (NCBI taxonomy): domain Eukaryota; kingdom Viridiplantae; phylum Streptophyta; class Magnoliopsida; order Lamiales; family Gesneriaceae; genus Primulina; species Primulina eburnea. Next base: position 7,213,753 of record NC_133106.1, on the reverse strand, counting down.
ATAGGAGCAACTCCATTAGGAATGACGTCTAACTCTTAGACGAAATTCCTTATCCAAACAGCCTCCCTTGCTGTATCTGATGCAGCAATGTATTCAGCCTCTGTGCTGGAATCCGTAATATTGTCTTGCTTGGAACTCTTCCAAGAGACATCAGCACCATTGAGCATGAATACAAACCCAGAGGTTGACTTCGAGTCATCGATATCGCTTTGGAAGCTAGAGTCGGTATAGCCTTCCAATCTCAGTTCTCCACCCCATAGACCAAGAACAACTTATTGGTCCTTCTCAACTACTTGAGGATGTCTTTCACAGCTTTCAGGTGTGGAAGACCAGGGTTCGATTGATATCTACTCACTATACTTAGTGCGAAAGCCACGTCAAGACGTGTAGATATCATCCCATACATGATGCTACCAATTGCCTAAGCATACGGAATGCGTGTCATCGCCACTATCTCTGCATCAGTCTTGGGAGACAGACTTGGATAGGGACACGCCATGACACATTGGTAGATGTCCTCCCTTGGACTCATCCATCGAGAACGGCTTCACGATGGTATCAATATATGTGGACTGGGTGAGACCAAGCAATCTTCTCGATCTATCTCTATAGATCTGTATTCTCAATACAAAAGATGCTTCACCCAAGTCGTGCATCGAGAACTTACTCGCTAACCATATCTTAGTTGATTGCAACATTCCTACATCATTCCCAATGAGTAGAATGTCATCAACATACAACACCAGGAATGTCACAACACTCCCACTGACCTTCTTATACACATAGGGTTCCTCAGGATTCTTAGTAAATCAACTCTTTGATTGTACTATCGAATCTAAGGTTCCAACTCCTAGATGCCTGCTTTAGACCATAAATAGATCTCTGAAGTTTGCATACCATATGCTCACTTCCGACAGATGTAAACCCTCCAGGTTTGAGACATGTAAATCACTTCCTTAATATCCCCATTAAGAAAGGCTGTCTTGACATCCATCTGCCATATCTCATAGTCATACTATGCAGCCATGGCTAGCAATATCCTTATAGACTTGAACATTGCAACTGGTGAAAAGGTTTCCTCAAAGTCAACTCCTTGTCTTTGAGTATATCCTTTTGCCACCAATCGCGCCTTGAAGGTCAATACCTTCCCATCCGCCCCAAGTTTCCTCTTGTAAATCCATTTACACCCTGTGGGAACAATTCCCTCAGGTGGATCCACGAGATTCCACACTTGGTTCGAATGCATGGAATTCATCTCAGATTCCATCGCTTCAATCCATTTGGATGAATCGGCATCAGATAACGCTTCCTTGAAGGTCCTTGGATCACATCCATGGTTAGGCTCATCATGGCCCTCTTCAAGAAGCTGACCATACCTCATAGGTGGTCTCGAGACTCTCTCGGATCTTCTAGGAGCTTGTATCTCCTCTCTTGGCTCTTCGGGTGTGGGTTCTTCAATTGTGGGTGTCTCTCGAACCTCTTCGAGTTCTATCATCTCCCTTTTTCTATCCAATAGAAATTCCCTTTCAAAAAGGTCGCATTCCTAGAAACAAACACTTTTGTTTCTTGGGGATGATAGAAGTAGTATCCAATCGAATTCATTGGATATCCCATAAATTAGCATAAAATGGATCGACTATCCAATTTATCTCCCACTACCTGCTTCATAAGCAGGGCACCCCATATTCTAAGATAAGAATACTTAGGAGGCTTACCCATCCATATCTCATATGGTGTATGCCTTTGAATGGACATTTAGTGGAATATCTTTTAATTTTAAGTTATAGAGATCGTTTTCAATTTTACCAGTACCAATCAAACATTCATTCATGTAAATGTTGCAAACACCTTTGCAAAATAAACAAGAATATCCATTTTTATCACCATAAAAATGGAAACAATGTTTTTTACAAAATTAGGTACAAACAAAACATCTCATAAAATTAACTTAAACTATTGTTCAATAATAAGTAAACATTTTCAATAGCCTTGGAAGCAACTCTTGCTCCATTGCCCATCCTCAAGAAGGTCACACCTTCCTTAAGCTTCCTACTTCTTCCCATCACCTGTAACCCATTACAGATATGTGAGTCATAACCGGTATCTAATACCCAAGAAGTAGAGTTAATTGAAATGTTTACTTCAATTTAGAACATACCGTTTCCAGAACTTTTCTGGGCAAGATATTCTTTGCAATTACGCCTCCAATGTCCAGGCTTCTTGCAGTGATGACATACATCATCAGTCTTGTCAGCCTTAACTGGTCTGGCTGCCTCAACGGGATTCGGAGATTGCCTCAACAAGGGCACGTTCTTCTTGGGACGTTGGAAAGAACTCTTCTTTCCCTTCCCATGTGGATCAATCTTCGTACCAGATGAAAAACCCACATAAAGAACCAACTTCTCTTTCTTGATGGTGGATTCAAACGTAACAAGCATGTTTACCAACTCCTCAAGGGTCGGTTCCATCTTGTTTATGTTGAAGTTCACCACAAAAGGATCAAATGAGCTAGGCAGCGATAACACCAACACGTCGGTGGTCAACTCCGAAGGCAAGATCAAATCCATGCCAACGAGCTTGTCCACGAGCCCGATCACCTTTAGGCCATGCTCATGGACCGAGGCCCCATCTCGCATGCGCAAAGTGATCAGCTCCTTGACGGTAGCATGCCTGAGAGGACGCGTTTGCTCTCCAAAGAGCTCCTTGAGGTGCAAATGAATGTCAGCAGCACTCTTTGCACCCTCAAAACACCTCTGCAGCTCATCATTCATAGAAGTCAGCATATAACACCTGGCTATCAAGTCATGGTCACACCATTCCTTGTAAGCCTGCAATTCCTCAGGAGTGCAGTCAGTCGGAGCCTCAACAGGGGGCGACTGAGTCAGTGTATATGTTACCAGTTAATATGTGTTTGTCGAGTATTACAGATATCGAATTGCGCATCGAAGACATTGTCGTTTTGTACTGAAAAGTAAAAACAGATAAATTTTGATGACTATTTTAAATATTTAGTAAGATATGAAGTTTGGACTTTTACTTCATAAATATTTGCTCCCACTGTTTTGACATCTTTCACTACCCTCTAGTGAAAACGGGAAACTCTTTCCTCAGAAGGTACGTAAGGTCCAATTAGCGAATTGTGATCCCGAATAATATCGGCCATCACAATTCCTAAAAGGTAGTTTCCAAATGCATCGCCATGCAACCCTCTACGTATACTTTTGTCTCACGTTTGATTAGGACCCAATAATATGACGTCGTTCATCTTTACGTGTCAAGCCTAACCCATCGATATTGAACCTTAATGGACGGTCGCCATGAGTTCCCTCAATAATATGAGCCGAAATCATGGGAGTTCCACGTAGTTCACATCACTATGTCAATGGATGTCACAGCTTTCCGGCACCCAGGGCCCCCCCAATAATATGAGCCGAGCCCCAAGTACGGGTAGCGTTCATCATGCACCCATTGTCGATGGAAGACAAGGAAATTATAAACAAATTTATAATTCCCCTTTTCGGGCTTGATATTAATTTTGAATCTTATTCAAAATGAGGGTTTTTAATTTTGAAAGGTCTCATCATTAATTTTATTTTAAAAGCTCGCCATGTTTGATCGTATGTTTGCCGGATTCATGCAACTTTGTTATTATAATAATAATAACGCACATACTCATTATTTATAACATATCATGCATATATTATAAATAGAAAACAATACAAGGATGATCAATCGCCCCAAAACTAATGGCCCGTGTGAGCTAAACACGGGCCTAGGTCCAATCCTAGGGTAAATGCACGGGATGCAATGCAACTATTACATTTGCTTCCAATATTTACATGTCTTCGATCTTCATAATCATCATGGCCACCATCTTCCAATCTTGATCATCCACTATTCTAATATTTACAAATAAATATCCATGGCACATAGGGATACATCTCATGGGGTGGGAACGGGCCATAAACCAAGCCCACTTTATAAATTGATAATTATTACAATCATTCAACATCAAATATCCTAGCATACACCTAGCAAATTGGGCTTGGGCTTTTGATCATCCTTCATGCACAATATCACATATCATACACCATCAATTAATTATCACTATAATTAATTGATCCAATATTATATATCTTGATCCAATCACTAACCGCCACAATTATAAATTAAATTAACAAAGTATACAAACACCTTTGTGTACTTTCAAATTAATTTATTTATAATCGAAGTTCTTGTAAATCACAATTTACTATAAATAATTAAAGTCCCACTTCAATTATTTATTTTATGAGAAAATATATGCAACAATTGTAAATTTAAACTTAAGGGCCCAAAACTCATTTTTCACCAAAAATACTTTGGCCCATTTAAATTTCACAAAATATGTTGACCATCTAATGGTCCAACAACACAAGGCCCATGACACTAAGATTGTCCAAAACACTTTTGGAAAACCTAGTCGTCATCGCCGTCGCCGGAGCTCCGTCGCCAGATTCCAGCAACACAAATTTTTTTTTTTTATTTTTAAAAACTGTAACATTTCGGGCAGCCCCTCGGGCTGCCCCTTGCTGCCCTGAAATTCTCGGGCTGCCCGAAAATTTTTTTTTTTTTTTGTTTTGCTACAAAAATTTCAGCCCTTGTGTATCTTTGCAAGAAATATTTCTCAAGCTGTTAGAAATCGATCTCAACATAATATTATGTAAATATTACACAAAAAACCGTAACCTAAGCTCTGATACCACTTAAAAGCGGACCGATTACGGTGGCCGGAAGCGCAACGGAAGCACAAAAATCGAATTTTTGAGGAAAATTTTCGTCCACCATAGTATTTGTGGGGACCCGGACGCTAATCAAGTTCTCAATCATAATTGGGACTAATTAATCAATTAAAACAGGGTCTAATTTTTTTTTTTTTTTTATGCGGAACGTAGTGACATCAAACTCATATACATATCAGTATAAAATACAATACAAGTCCTGTACTGCATGCATTCAAAATAAACTAAGGTTTAACAACTAATGTCAAGTGTTCAACCCTATCTCTAATCCAAGTCCGGAGCCTCCACTCTAATCACGATCTCTCCTCATCTCCTGGACCCTGATCCTGTCCCACCTGTTGTCATGTACACATACAGACAAGACAACAGCCGGATAAACCGGTGAGAATATACTCCCAGTATAAATCAATGAAACATGCAATCATATAAACAAATATAAAGCATGTAATCAGGTAACATAAATATGTATCATAATCCGAAACATAAACAAGAATCGACGATACTCGTAGCTACATCATTTAAGACTAGACTCAATCCTAGTCTAGGGATCCCGGTTTCCAGATATGGTATTCCTATATCGAATTCCGTAATAGAAGGAACCGTATTCCTATTACTCGATATAACCAATATCCTGGTATTCCTATATCGAATTCCGTAATAGACGAATTCCCATTTCCTATTACTCGATATAACCAAACATCCGGTGTCCTGACCTATCCGTCATGGACTGCAGTTCTATCTTTAATAACCTATCTTGAGACATCGTGCAATGTGCCGTGGCGATACCACCACTATCCGGCACTTCTGTCACAAGATAAATCGTCTACTACCTGTCATCTAAAATCAAGAGAACAAGTATATCATCAATTCAATGCAAATATCAATGCAATAAAGTAAAGTATGTGATTTAGGGAAACCCAAGTCCAAACCGACTCAAGTCCATCTCCCAATACCACATTGACTTATACCTTTCTTTCGTCGATTTCTGGCTCAGTCAAAGTCCTGAACTCACAGCCTGTCTGGTACTGACAATATCAATAATCTCATATCAATATACCAGTCAATTCCATAATAATCTGATAAATCTGGATTTAATTCAAAATTGACGGCATAACTGTACAATCCCAATATTCCCGTCAATACCAATTCACCAGATAATAGTTACAATCTATAACCCATATCCAATATAATCTATAATCAATCCACAATTCAAATCTGTCCGGTATCAACCGATTATAATCAGAAAATCATAACAATTCCATAATCAGTCTATTTCTTAATCTGACTTCGATTCTATGATGTCTAACATGTCAAGAACATCATATATGAATCCTATTTAATTCTGACAATAGCATAATTTCAAAGCATGTCAAAACGTAGCAAAATTTACGTCAAAGTGTAGCCTACGTCGATAGGATAACAGTACCGAAGTCGGATTATGATTCAGACGGACGGATTGATCGCACGGTTGAATTATTCTAACAAAAGTCGAAGCTTTCCCTGGATTCTCGTTTTCCTTCCTATTTCATTTCTGAAGATTCATTTTGCATGTGTATATATATATATATATATATCTCGCACATGCAATGAGCCAAGTGGCCGAGTGTGCCTATTGCACGTCTCGCGCATATGCGCGATTTATTGCGGCGCATATGCGCGAGAACAAAATCTCCGCGCGTGTCTTGCACACTGCCTCGCGCATATGCGCGCACACTATCGGCGCATATGCGCGGGGCCAATCAAAATTTAGGGGGGCTACTGTCCCCTTCGCGCATATGCGCGCAATCACCCGCGCATATGCGCGAAGCCCACTGTTCGATGCGCGCATGTGCGCGCATTGGTCCGCGCATGTGCGTGAGTCCTTCGCACAAATACACACACTTTTCACACGTACTTGTATTTCATGTCCCGATTAATCCTTTCATAATCATATCAAATTATAAATCAATAATTACGGATTAACATGATTAAATTTCCGGGCATTACATTTCTCCCCCCCTAAGATACGATTTCGTCCTCGAAATCACAAGCATCCAATCATATCAAAAAGGAGTATATATACACAGAACTGTATCAGGAATTTACATCAGTGAAACAATGCTGGGAATTCCTGCCTCATATCAGATTCAGTCTCCCACGTAGCTTCTTCAAGTGCCATGACGAGTCCATTGAATTTTCACAAGAGGAATCATCTTTGTTCTGAGCTGTTTTTCTTTACGATCGATAATTCGGATCGGTTTCTCAACATAACTCAATGTCTCATCCAGCTCAGGTCTCGTCTGGCTGAATCACGTGAGAATCATCAGGGAGATATTTCCGCAGCATCGATACATGAAAGACATCATGTATTCTAGATAATGAAGGCGGTAAGGCGAGTCGATAGGCACGATCTCCTATCTTCTCAAGAATCGCATAAGGACCCACATATCTTGGAGACAATTTCCCTTTCTTGCCGAATCTGACCACACTTCTGAAAGGAGAAATCTTCAGGAATACTCGGTCTCCAGCCTCAAATACCAACGGTCGTCGTCTGAGGTTGGCATATTTGGCTTGTCTGTCCTGAGCTGCCTTCATTTTCTTCTGAATTAGCTTCACTTTATCTGTCATATCTCTGATCATATCCGGTCCAGTCGCAGGAACTTCAGAGATATCATCCCAGTATAGTGGGGATCTGACATTTCTTTCCGTACAACGCCTCAAATGGTGCCATCTCAATACTTGTTTGATAGCTATTGTTGTACGAAAATTCACAAAGTGGCAATGCATCTTGCCATCCAGTGCTAAAATCAATCACTACAGCTCTCAGCATATCTTCCAAGGTCTGTATCGTACGCTCTGACTGTCCGTCAGTCTGTGGATGATATGCAGTACTTAGATGTAACTTCGTACTAAGAGCTTGCTGCAAACTCTGCCAGAAGTGCGAATGTAAATCGAGGATCACGGTCTGAAACAATCGACTTCGGCACTCCATGCAATCTAATCACTTCTCGGACATAGATATCAGGCCATCTGATCATATCGGTACTGTCATCTTGTATGGAATAAAACATGCAGATTTGGTCAGTCGATCAATCACGACCCAAATCGCATCACAACCTCGGGAGGATCTCGGCAACTGTGTCACAAAATCCATGGAAATGTGATCCCATTTCCATTCAGGAATGGACAAACTCTGTAACAATCCTCCTGGTTTCTTTCTCTCAGCTTTCACCTGTTGGCAATTCAGACACTTGGCTACAAATTCAGTCACATCAGATTTCATTTGTTTCCACCAATACTGTGTCTTTAAATCATTATACATTTTCCGACCACCAGGATGAATGCTAAAACGACTGTTGTGCGCTTCTGATAGTATTCGTTGTCTCAACTCCGAAACATTTGGCACAACAATACGATTATTCACATACGAGACATTATCACGAACTTGATACTCTGATCGATGTCCAGCTCTGACCATTGCAATCGAATTCTGTACCTTCTGATCAACTTTCTGAGCTTCTTTAATTTTCAAAAGTAGCTCTGGTTCAGCTTGAATAGTATATAATCTTAGAGGTAGACAATCGGTTTCAAAAGCTAATCCAGACAAACAGCAGTCCTTTATCAAATTCGATACACCCATCGTCGATAAGGATAGTGCACATACCTTTCGACTCAGCGCATCTGCTGCTGCATTCGACTTTCCTGGATAATATTTAATTTCACAATCAAAGTCTTTCAGTAAATCCAGCCATCTTCGCTGTCTCATATTCAATTCAGATTGTGAAAACAGATATTTCAAGCTTTTATGATCAGAATAGATTTCAAATTTCTCGCCGTACAGATAATGTCGCCATATCTTCAAAGCAAAGACAATGGCTGCCAACTCAAGGTCATGAATTGGATAGCGAGTTTCATGTGGTTTAAGCTGTCTTGAGGCATAAGCAATCACATGCCCCCGTTGCATCAGAACACATCCCAATCCTCGGTGAGATGCATCACAATCAACCACAAATCCACCAGGGCCTGAAGGAATCGTTAACACAGGGGCACTGGTTAATCTCTTTTTCAATTCCAGAAAACTGGATTCACAGTCTTCTGACCAAACAAAGGGAGCATTCTTTTGAGTTAACTGCGTAATCGGTTTGGCAATACCCGAAAAATCTTGGATAAATCGGCGATAATATCCTGCCAAACCCATAAAACTGCGAATCTCGGGTACAGATGTAGGTCTCGGCCAAGAAATCACTGCCTCAACCTTACTGGGATCAACTGCAATACCATTTCCGGATATAATATGACCCAGAAATATCACCTGTTTCAACCAGAACTCGCATTTCGACAATTTAGCATACAGCTTCTCAGTCCTCAGAATTCTCAACACAGTCCTCAGATGATCAGCATGCTCAATCATATTCTTCGAATAAATCAATATATCATCAATGAATATGATCACAAAATCATCCAAGTATTTCTGAAAGACGCGGTTCATCAATCCCATAAATACCGCCGGTGCATTCGTCAAACCAAAAGGCATGACAATAAACTCATAATGTCCATACCTTGTTCTGAATGCTGTCTTGGAGATATCAGAGTCCCTGACTCTCAGTTGATAGTATCCAGATCTCAGATCGATCTTGGAATACACAGATGAACCTTGCAACTGATCAAACAAATCATCAATACGAGGCAAGGGGTATTTATTCTTTACCGTTGCCTTGTTCAGCTGCCGGTAGTCGATACAAAGTCTCATCGACCCATCTTTCTTTCTCACGAACAGTACTGGAGCACCCCAAGGAGATACACTCGGTCTAATATATCCCTTGGCCAGTAAATCCTCCAACTGTTCCTTCAATTCTTTCAATTCGATTGGTGCCATCCGGTATGGAGCTCTCGAAATCGGGACTGTTCCTGGCATTAACTCAATGCTGAAGTCTATCTCTCGAATCGGAGGCAATCCAGGAATCTCATCTGGAAAGACATCAGCAAACTCACACACCACTGGCAAATCCGCCAATGATGGGCTCGTCTTCAGTAAATCAACTGAATATACCAGGAATCCATCCGCTCCCTTCTGCAATAATCGAGTCATATTTATTGCAGATATCAAAGGAATTCTAGCTCTAGAACCCTTACCATAAAATTTCCACTCCTTAGTCATCTCAGGTCTGAATCGAACTATCTTGTGGAAACAATCGACTGTAGCTCGGTACTTGGTCAACATATCGATACCGATAATGCAATCAAAATCAGATAAACCAAGCACAATACAGTCTAAATCAATCGTATGCCCGTCGTACTGCAGTATACACGATTTCACAGATTTCACTGATATCAAACCTGTTCCTAACGGAGACGTGACAGATACTACAGTAGCTAAGGACTCAACAGGCAATGAATGCATTAAAGCAAATCGCTCAGACATAAAAGTATGTGATGCACCAGTATCAATCAATACATAAGCAGGATAACCAGAAATAAAACAGTTACCTGCAACTACATCATCAGGGGCATCCTGTGCCTGCTCCTCGGTCAAAGCAAAAACTCTGGCCTGCTGTCTCGGAGGCTGGCTCAATGTCTGGCTACCTCCTGGCCTCTGCTGTGACTGAGTAGGCGGTGCTGGCTGGAAGGAATGAACGGCAGATGGTCGTCTACCTGCCTGAGCCACTGATCCAGATGACTCAGCTGCCTGTGATCCCTGGGCACCTCGCTGCGGACACACTCGAGCAAAGTGTCCCTGCTGTCTACAGATACGACAGCTGCCAACTACTCCTCGGCACTGATCTGTGGAATGTCTCCCTCCACAAGTACCACAGTACGGTCCTGCATAGCTCTGGCTCTGCCCGGTCTGTCTAGAGCCACTCGAACTGGACGAGGTAGTCCCTGATTTCTTGAATTGCTTTCCTCTAGCCTTCAAGAAATCCTTCTTCCCGGTACTACTGCTGCTGCCACCTTCAAATCGAGGAGGTGGTTGTGGTCCCGGTGCTGGAAGCACAAACGAAGCCTCTCTCTGCCTCATCAGGCCTGCCTCGGCTCCCTTGGCTCTGTTTAGGGCATCGGTGAAGTTGTTGGGCCTCCCAGTATTCACCAGAGTAAAAATTTCAGGATTTAGACCATTTATGAACTGGTCTGCAACGGCCTCATCACTTCCTGCCACATGAGGGGCAAATCGGAGCAGAGTAGAAAACTTAGCCACATAATCCTCAATGTTCAACTGGCCTTGTTTCAGGTTTGCAAACTCGGCTCCCTTGTCCTTCCTATAAGAAACTGGAAAGAACCGTAGATAGAATTCAGTCTTAAACACATTCCAGGTAATGGCCGTACCTCTCTGTTCCAATGCCCTTCTAGTCGTGATCCACCAGTGTTTAGCAACGTCATGCAACTGGTGTATTATCAGTTTCGCCCTCTTTTCCTCAGTATACTCCAAAGATTCAAACAGTGATTCAATGTCGTCCAACCAACTTTCACATTCCACGGAGTTCTCCGTTCCTTTCAAAGTCGGTGGATGAAATGACTGAAACCTTTTCAGCAATTTCTCCATTGCTGTAGGTGTCACATCCATGGGAGGATTCGAGGTACTCCCCTGTTCTGGCATTCTCCTCGGAGGCATATCTGATAACCAAAAGGGTTAGCAATTCCAACAATAATCATGTTTCAAGCCTCCTCGGATCATCTTACAGCTGATCCATTCCAATAATATACAATACCATATCAATATCAGATAATTCAGGTAGCATATATTAAAACAGGAATCATGCTAGCAATCAAAAGCAGGAAAGAAAACACATTCTACCCCGCTCACTATCTCCTATCTCAATCTCAAGGATCTATCGCTCTGATACCACCTGTTGTGGGGACCCGGACGCTAATCAAGTTCTCAATCATAATTGGGACTAATTAATCAATTAAAACAGGGTCTAATTTTTTTTTTTTAATGCGGAACGTAGTGACATCAAACTCATATACATATCAGTATAAAATACAATACAAGTCCTGTACTGCATGCATTCAAAATAAACTAAGGTTTAACAACTAATGTCAAGTGTTCAACCCTATCTCTAATCCAAGTCCGGAGCCTCCACTCTAATCACGATCTCTCCTCATCTCCTGGACCCTGATCCTGTCCCACCTGTTGTCATGTACACATACAGACAAGACAACAGCCGGATAAACCGGTGAGAATATACTCCCAGTATAAATCAATGAAACATGCAATCATATAAACAAATATAAAGCATGTAATCAGGTAACATAAATATGTATCATAATCCGAAACATAAACAAGAATCGACGATACTCGTAGCTACATCATTTAAGACTAGACTCAATCCTAGTCTAGGGATCCCGGTTTCCAGATATGGTATTCCTATATCGAATTCCGTAATAGAAGGAACCGTATTCCTATTACTCGATATAACCAATATCCTGGTATTCCTATATCTAATTCCGTAATAGACGAATTCCCATTTCCTATTACTCGATATAACCAAACATCCGGTGTCCTGACCTATCCGTCATGGACTGCAGTTCTATCTTTAATAACCTATCTTGAGACATCGTGCAATGTGCCGTGGCGATACCACCACTATCCGGCACTTCTGTCACAAGATAAATCGTCTACTACCTGTCATCTAAAATCAAGAGAACAAGTATATCATCAATTCAATGCAAATATCAATGCAATAAAGTAAAGTATGTGATTTAGGGAAACCCAAGTCCAAACCGACTCAAGTCCATCTCCCAATACCACATTGACTTATACCTTTCTTTCGTCGATTTCTGGCTCAGTCAAAGTCCTGAACTCACAGCCTGTCTGGTACTGACAATATCAATAATCTCATATCAATATACCAGTCAATTCCATAATAATCTGATAAATCTGGATTTAATTCAAAATTGACGGCATAACTGTACAATCCCAATATTCCCGTCAATACCAATTCACCAGATAATAGTTACAATCTATAACCCATATCCAATATAATCTATAATCAATCCACAATTCAAATCTGTCCGGTATCAACCGATTATAATCAGAAAATCATAAAAATTCCATAATCAGTCTATTTCTTAATCTGACTTTGATTCTATGATGTCTAACATGTCAAGAACATCATATACGAATCCTATTTAATTCTGACAATAGCATAATTTCAAAGCATGTCAAAACGTAGCAAAATTTACTTCAAAGTGTAGCCTACGTCGATAGGATAACAGTACCGAAGTCGGATTATGATTCAGACGGACGGATTGATCGCACGGTTGAATTCTTCTAACAAAAGTCGAAGCTTTCCCTGGATTCTCGTTTTCCTTCCTATTTCATTTCTGAAGATTCATTTTGCATGTGTATATATATATATATATCTCGCACATGCAATGAGCCAAGTGGCCGAGTGTGCCTATTGCACGTCTCGCGCATATGCGCGATTTATTGCGACGCATATGCGCGAGAACAAAATCTCCGCGCGTGTCTTGCACACTGCCTCGCGCATATGCGCGCACACTATCGGCGCATATGCGCGGGGACAATCAAAATTTAGGGGGGCTACTGTCCCCTTCGCGCATATGCGCGCAATCACCCGTGCATATGCGCGAAGCCCACTGTTCGATGCGCGCATGTGCGCGCATTGGTCCGCGCATGTGCGTGAGTCCTTCGCACAAATACACACACTTTACACACGTACTTGTATTTCATGTACCGATTAATCCTTTCATAATCATATCAAATTATAAATCAATAATTACGGATTAACAGGATTAAATTTCCGGGCATTACAGTATTGTGCAATATTTACAATAAAAACACATTCATAGGGTGTTTTAGAATTTTTTACCTATCAATCTTTAAAAGATTGATTGTGGCTCCAACTTTGTTGTCAAACAACAAAGCTCTTCAAGGCATGAAGATCTACAAGCTCCTCCTCCAAGTCCTTGAATCTTTCCTTCAAATTAGGCCCACCACCAACTAGGTATATCCCCTCTTAATTTGCACTAGAAAACTAAGAGGATTTTTCAAAGAGAAGTGTAGTGTTCCTCAACAAATTGAAGAACAAGAAAATGAAGAAAAATGGAGAGAATTGGGAGAGAAGATTTTCGGCCATCTCATGTTGGAGGGGAAGGAGAATGAGTTAATTTTCTTGTCTTGGTTGTGAGAAAAGCAAAAAGCAAAAGGTGCATGCCTTGGATTATTTTAATAAAAAGTAATCTCCAACCCTTCACCTCCCATGCATGCATATAATATAGTTTTTAATCAAATTAAAAACTTTGGACTAAATTTAATTATCTCAAACATATTTGAGACTATTTAAACATTACTTGAATTTACCTAAGTCCCACTAGTTAAATAATTATTTTAATTGAGCTCTACAAGACTCAATATTATTTAATTAATTCAACACTTGAATTAATTTAATTATTTCGACTCTACTAGGTCCACTAGTGTCTAATTAATTCAACACTTGAATTAATTTAATTTAGTCCATAATAATGTTTATGAAAATCACAATTTTCAAATACATTATTCACTTGGCCAAATTTTAATTTTAGGAACACTTCCATAAATCAAAATTTACATTTCTCTCATAGAAGTCATACTTCTATTTTTCTTTACACTTATAAACTCATTTATAAGTCGTTCAACACATTGAACTATTTTCTCATTTATAGAAGTCATACTTCTAATTTTCCTTACGCTTATAAACTCCTTTATAAGCCGTTCAACACATTGAACTATTTTTACTTCTCAACGGGATCTAGAAAGCTAGTACTTGTGTGGCCCTCAATGGTTCATTGATACGACTAGCCGTGGGTTCACATCTCCATGTGATTCGGACTAAACATGTCCTTATATGAGCATACCCCAATTGCTCCATTCTTACTTATCAACACCTTGATAACAAGAACGTCAGAACTCAAGTCTGATAATACCCAACCAATCATGTTAAACGCCTAGCAGCATCGCTTACATGATTCCCTAGGTATCAAATGATAGTGCCTGCAAGAACCATTCAATTATGGTTAGCGTACAGTACGGTCCCTTCAACTCATATATCCCGATCGATTCGATAACCATTGTTTTATCGAGAGTTGTCAATGAATCGATACTATGTGTCATGTCGTAGTTGCATCGATGGTGTAATCTATGAAACACATTTCATAATTACAACCATACTCTGGCCAGAGATTTCGATCTACATACACATGATAACACATAGGATATCCATACCCGAAGGTAAGCGGTGAATCCCCGACTACAATGCATCGACTCCTATGTGTTTCGACAGAACACCCAACCTTGCCACCTGATGACCCCATAAGAGTCGGTAAACAAGTCAAAGTGTAATTCTAGCACATAGAGTCTCAATGTTGTCCCGGGTCATAAGGACTAATTCTGTACAACCATAAACTAGGACATTTCCACTCGATAAGTGGGAACCACTTGGAAAGTCCTTTTATGGAGGGTTGTTCAGTGCACTCTACAAGGATCACCTATGAGCATGTTCGGACATCACAATGTCCCCTACCAATGAAACATGGTACTCACATCGCAGATACTAGTCTCGAACTCGAGCGGCCTATATCCTTCTTAGTGGCGGCTGAATCGACTAGGAACCGTTTAGAATATACAGTATTACAAATACGAGTTTCATGATACTCATCATATGAGCATCAAATATTCTTTCTACTATTTGTATATTCAAGGGCTTTATCTATGCAACTTGCATGGGTATACAGATAAAGATGTGCCAAAATAATAATATCAAATATTACTAAAATAAAGATTGCTTATACATAGAGTTTCATTGTGAACACTCGGCCAACACTTGGCTCGACGGGCACCTACTCTAACATCTCTCCCCTTCTTAGACCTAGGCAACCCCAAAATAAAGTCCATACAAATGTCAATCCAAGTTCTTTTTAAGAATAGCACGCAAAAGTGTTCCCAAAGTTCTGTTGACAACTTCAGTTTGTCCATCCGTTTGAGGATGACAAGTAGTAGAAAACAACAATTTTGTGCCAAGTTTAGCCCATAAAGTATTCCGAAAGTAACTCAAGAATTTAACATCGCGACCAGAAACAATAGTCCTAGGCATGCAATGCAACCTAACGACTTCTCTAAAGAACAAATCCGCAATGTTTGAGGCATCATCGGTTTTATGACAAGATATAAAATGTGCCATCTTAGAGAATCTATCCACAACAACAAAAATAGAATCCCTCCCCTTCTTAGTCCTCGGCAACCCCAAAATAAAGTCCATACAAATGTCAATCCAAATTCTTTTTAAGAATAGCACGCAAAAGTGTTCCCAAAGTTCTAATGACAACTTAAGTTTGTCCATCCGTTTGAGGATGACAAGTAGTAGAAAACAACAATTTCGTGCCAAGTTTAGCCCATAAAGTCTTCCAAAAGTAACTCAAGAATTTAACATCGCGACCAGAAACAATAGTTCTAGGCATGCCATGCAACCTAGCGACTTCTCTAAAGAACAAATCCGCAATGTTTGAAGCATCATCGGTTTTATGACATGCTATAAAATGTGCCATCTTAGAGAATCTATCCACAACAACGAAAATAGAATCCCTCCCCTTCTTAGTCCTAGGCAACCCCAAAATAAAGTCCATAGAAATGTCAATCCAAGTTCTATTTAAGAATAGCACGCAAAAGTGTTCCCAAAGTTCTATTGACAACTTCAGTTTGTCCATCCGCTTGAGGATGACAAGTAGTAGAAAACAACAATTTTGTGCCACGTTTAGCCCATAAAGTCTTCCAAAAGTAACTCAAGAATTTAACATCGCGACCAGAAACAATAGTCCTAGGCATGCCATGCAACCTAACGACTTCTATAAAGAAAAAATCCGCAATGTTTGAAGCATCATCGGTTTTATGACAAGCTATAAAATGTGCCATCTTAGAGAATCTATCCACAACAACAAAAATAGAATCCCTCCCATTCTTAGTCCTAGACAACCCCAAAATAAAGTCCATAGAATGGTAAATCAAAGTTCTTCTTAAGAATAGCACGCAAAAGTGTTCCCAAAGTTCTTTTGACAACTTCAGTTTGTCCATCCGTTTGAGGATGACAAGTAGTAGAAAACAACAATTTCGTGCCAAGTTTAGCCCATAAAGTCTTCCAAAAGTAACTCAAGAATTTAACATCGCGACCAGAAACAATAGTTCTAGGCATGCCATGCAACCTAGCAACTTCTTTAAAGAACAAATCCGCAATGTTTGAGGCATCATCGATTTTATGACAAGCTATAAAATGTGCCATCTAAGAGAATCTATCCACAACAACAAAAATAAAATCTCTCCCCTTCTGAGACCTAGGCAACCCCAAAATAAAGTCCATACAAATGTCAATCCAAGTTCTTTTTAAGAATAGCACGCAAAAGTGTTCCCAAAGTTCTGTTGACAACTTCAGTTTGTCCATCCGTTTGAGGATGACAAGTAGTAGAAAACAACAATTTTGTGCCAAGTTTAGCCCATAAAGTATTCCGAAAGTAACTCAAGAATTTAACATCGCGACCAGAAACAATAGTTCTAGGCATGCCATGCAACCTAGCGACTTCTCTAAAGAACAAATCCGCAATGTTTGAGGCATCATCGGTTTTATGACATGCTATAAAATGTGCCATCTTAGAGAATCTATCCACAACAACAAAAATAGAATCCCTCCCCTTCTTAGTCCTAGGCAACCCCAAAATAAAGTCCATAGAAATGTCAATCCAAGTTCTATTTAAGAATAGCACGCAAAAGTGTTCCCAAAGTTCTATTGACAACTTCAGTTTGTCCATCCGCTTGAGGATGACAAGTAGTAGAAAACAACAATTTTGTGCCAAGTTTAGCCCATAAAGTCTTCCAAAAGTAACTCAAGAATTTAACATCGCGACCAGAAACAATAGTCCTAGGCATGCCATGCAACCTAACGACTTCTATAAAGAAAAAATCCGCAATGCTTGAAGCATCATCGGTTTTATGACAAGCTATAAAATGTGCCATCTTAGAGAATCTATCCACAACAACAAAAATAGAATCCCTCCCATTCTTAGTCCTAGACAACCCCAAAATAAAGTCCATAGAATGGTAAATCAAAATTCTTCTTAAGAATAGCACGCAAAAGTGTTCCCAAAGTTCTATTGACAACTTCAGTTTGTCCATCCGTTTGAGGATGACAAGTAGTAGAAAACAACAATTTCGTGCCAAGTTTAGTCCATAAATTCTTCCAAAAGTAACTCAAGAATTTAACATCGCGACCAGAAACAATAGTCCTAGGCATGCCATGCAACCTAACGACTACTCTTAAGAACAAATCCGCAATGTTTAAAGCATCATCGATTTATGACAAGTTATAAAATGTGCCATCTTAGAGAATCTATCCACAACAACAAAAATAGAATCCCTCCCCTTCTTAGTCCTAGGCAACCCCAAAATAAAGTCCACAGAAATGTCAATCCAAGTTCTTTTTAAGAATAGCACGCAAGTGTTCCCAAAGTTCTATTGACAACTTCAGTTTGTCCATCCGTTTGAGGATGACAAGTAGTAGAAAACAACAATTTCGTGCCAAGTTTAGCCCATAAAGTCTTCCAAAAGTAACTCAAGAATTTAACATCGCGACCAGAAACAATAGTTCTAGGCATGCCATGCAACCTAGCAACTTCTCTAAAGAACAAATCCGCAATGTTTGAGGCATCATCGGTTTTATGACAAGCTATAAAATGTGCCATCTAAGAGAATCTATCCACAACAACAAAAATAGAATCTCTCCCTTTCTGAGACCTAGGCAACCCCAAAATAAAGTCCATACAAATGTCAATCCAAGTTCTTTTTAAGAATAGCACGCAAAAGTGTTCCCAAAGTTCTGTTGACAACTTCAGTTTGTCCATCTGTGTGAGGATGACAAGTAGTAGAAACAACAATTTTGTGCCAAGTTTAGCCCATAAATATTCCGAAAGTAACTCAAGAATTTAACATCGCGACCAGAAACAATATTCCTAGGCATGCAATGCAACCTAACGACTTCTCTAAAGAACAAATCCGCAATGTTTGAGGCATCATCGGTTTTATGACAAGATATAAAATATGCCATCTTAGAGAATCTATCCACAACAACAAAAATAGAATCCCTCCCCTTCTTAGTCCTCAGCAACCCCAAAATAAAGTCCATACAAATGTCAATCCAAATTCTTTTTAAGAATAGGACGCAAAAGTGTTCCCAAAGTTCTATTGACAACTTAAGTTTGTCCATCCGTTTGAGGATGACAAGTAGTAGAAAACAACAATTTTGTGCCAAGTTTAGCCCATAAATTCTTCCAAAAGTAACTAAAGAATTTAACATCGCGACCAGAAACAATAGTCCTAGGCATGCAATGCAACCAAACAACTTCTCTAAAGAACAAATCCGCAATGTTTGAAGCATCATCGGTTTTAAAATGTGCCATCTTAGAGAATCTATCCAAAACAACAAAAATAGAATCCCTCCCATTCTTAGTCCTAGGCAACCCCAAAATAAAGTCCATAGAAATGTCAATCCAAGTTCTATTTAAGAATAGCACGCAAAAGTGTTCCCAAAGTTCTATTGACAACTTCAGTTTGTCCATCCGCTTGAGGATGACAAGTAGTAGAAAACGACAATTTTGTGCCAAGTTTAGCCCATAAAGTCTTCCAAAAGTAACTCAAGAATTTAACATCGCGACCAAAAACAATAGTCCTAGGCATGCCATGCAACCTAACGACTTCTATAAAGAACAAATCCGCAATGTTTGAAGCATCATCGGTTTTATGACAAGCTATAAAACGTGCCATCTTAGAAAATCTATCCACAACAACAAAAATAGAATCACTCCTCTTCTTAGTCCTAGGCAAGCCCAAAATAAAGTTCATAGAAAAGTCAATCCAAGTTCTTTTTAAGAATAACACGCAAAAGTGTTCCCAAAGTTCTATTGACAACTTCAGTTTGTCCATCCGTTTGAGAATGACAAGTAGTAGAAAACAACAATTTCGTGCCAAGTTTAGCCCATAAATTCTTCCAAAAGTAACTCAATAATTTAACATCGCGACTAGAAACAATAGTCCTAGGCATGCAATGCAACCTAACGACTTCTCTAAAGAACAAATCCGCATTGTTTGAAGCATCATCGGTTTTATGACAAGCTATAAAATGTGCCATCTTAGAGAATCTATCCACAACAACAAAAATAGAATCCCTCCCCTTCTTAATCCTAGGCAACCCCAAAATAAAGTCAATAGAAATGTCAATCCAAGTTCTATTTAAGAATAGCACGCAAAAGTCTTCCCAAAGTTCTATTGACAACTTCAGTTTGTCCATCCGCTTGAGGATGACAAGTAGTAGAAAACAACAATTTCGTGCCAAGTTTAGCCCATAAATTCTTCCAAAAGTAACTCAATAATTTAACATCGCGACTAGAAACAATAGTCCTAGGCATGCAATACAACCTAACGACTTCTCTAAAGAACAAATCCGCATTGTTTGAAGCATCATCGGTTTTATGACAAGCTATAAAATGTGCCATCTTAGAGAATCTATCCACAACAACAAAAATAGAATCCCTCCCCTTCTTAGTCCTAGGCAACCCCAAAATAAAGTCCATAGAAATGTCAATCCAAGTTCTTTTTAAGAATAGCACGCAAGTGTTCCCAAAGTTCTATTGACAACTTCAGTTTGTCCATCCGTTTGAGGATGACAAGTAGTAGAAAACAACAATTTCGTGCCAAGTTTAGCCCATAAAGTCTTCCAAAAGTAACTCAAGAATTTAACATCGCGACCAGAAACAATAGTTCTAGGCATGCCATGCAACCTAGCAACTTCTCTAAAGAACAAATCCGCAATGTTTGAGGCATCATCGGTTTTATGACAAGCTATAAAATGTGCCATCTAAGAGAAATCTATCCACAACAACAAAAATAGAATCTCTCCCCTTCTGAGACCTAGGCAACCCCAAAATAAAGTCCATACAAATGTCAATCCAAGTTCTTTTTAAGAATAGCACGCAAAAGTGTTCCCAAAGTTCTGTTGTAATGCCCGAGAATTTAATTACTGATATGATTTACTGAGTATGGATTGATGTAATTATATCCGGGCCAGTTCGAGATAAGATTTGAGCAAGTATATGAAATTAGACAATTTGGGCGACAGTGACTCGCCCGGGCGGACGTCTTTGACCGCCCGAGCGAGAGTGCCTAGGAGAAGAGGGCCGAGAATTACTCGCCCGGCGGATGTTTTTGACCGCCCGAGCGAGGCTGCTGGATGGGCGAGGCCGAGAATGACTCGCCCGAGCGGCACTTTTGTCCGCCCGAGCGAGAGACGTGTTGCACAAAGATTGTGCCATTTGCTTTGCATGCACGGAATGGATGTATATATATATATATATATATTGGCATGCAATTCTTCAGAAATGGGGAGAAGAAATCGAGATTGAAGGGAAAGCTTCGTTCTTATTTTCTTAAATTGATTTGCGAGTGAACCGTCTATCCAAATTGAAATCCGACTTCGGTACTGTGTTCCTGTCAACGCAGGCTACGCAAGGACGTAAGTTTTATTACGTTTAGACAAGATTTGATTTTATGATGTTGTCAGAATTGAATATGATTCTGATATGGTATTTCTGCTACCGTAGATATTGTAGAATCGAAGTCAGATTTAGAAATAGACTGGTTATGGCATCGTTATGAATTTTAGAGTTGATTTAATTGAGATTACTATCAGAATTATGCTGTTATTCATTTTAAAGTGTACAGATACTGAAGTTATAGATTGTACTGAGCTTTATTAGGAATTCTGGTAGTGTAATTGTGATGTTAAGACTGACGGGGTTACAAGACTGTAGTGTTATGCCGTCTAAACATCAGTTGGTACAGATGGATCAGATTCAGTATTGGTTTCTGTTATCTCGTGATATTGTTGATGTGATCAGATTTTGTACTGAATTGGGTATTGATCAGAACAGATTGTGTTTTGAGCTACACATTGATACAGTGTATTTATTCTTGTCATTTCAGTTTGAAGATGGACAGACTGGACTTCGAGACTACGTCTTCCTCAGACGGGGAAGATAAAGGTATAATTCATGTGATATTCGGGACGCATAACTCAAATTAGATTAATTTGAGTTTCCCAATAAAATCACATACTAGATTATTGTTTATATTGTTATCTGATTATGCTTTGATTATAGAATCTGTATTCAAGCAGGTAAGATAATTGTGATATTCAGTTATGAATATGATTATGCTTTGTTTACAGATTGTTATTCATTGCAGTTAAGATAGGAAAGTCTTTGACAGGCATTGTCAAATATCTAGACGTTTCGGTGTATCTCAGCATAGGAGTAGGTATTACTCTTATTGCCGCCGTTGATACAGCTCAGACCGAAGTCTAGGAATGAGACGTTCATTACCCCGATTGGAGGGTAGGTAGTGACGTCTTATTCACACCGGGATCCCTAGAGTTCTAGTCGAGTCAAGTCTAGACGTGATTTGATTAGGACTGCATGCTTATATGGATGTGGTTCCTAGATCATAGGACCCATCATTATTGCTTCCAATTGTGCTAGCATGTTTTTATGATTTAGATTGGTTATATGCATGGTTGGTTGATTTGAAGTGCATGCTTGTTGTGTGATTAGATTTCATAGCTTATGAAATCTAATGTTTCGATTTTATTCGTAACAGCATGTTTCATGAATTATTTTATGTATATACATGTTTACCATGTTTTATACTGGGATTTATTCTCACCGGAGTTATCCGGCTGTTGTCTTGTTTTGTATGTGTGCATGACAACAGGTGGGGCTGGATCAGGGTCGAGATGACGATGAGAGAAGACGAGTTAGCGTGGTGATTCCGGACTTACAGTAGATTGGGTTTTATTACTTGAATTTAGTAGTTGAACCTTCGATTAGATTATTGTATGTTAATAATGAAATGTATTTTATACAGATATGTATATTATTAGATGCCATTACCTTCCGCGTTTATATTTTAAAAAGAAGAATTTTTAGACCCTGTTTATCAGAATAGATAATTACATCCCAGTGATGATTAAGAAGATGATTAGCGTCCGAGTCCCCACAACAGGTGGTATCAGAGCCGATAGTTCCTTTAGCGATAGTTCCTTTAGCGATAGTTCCTTTAGAGATAGATCTTTTAGATTGAGATAGTAAGAACTGATAGATCTTTTAGACTGACTCAGATTAAGATAATGAGCGGGGTAGATGAATTTTCTTTCCTTGCATGGCTGTGCTAGCATGAGATTGATTTTCATGTTGATTGACATTGTGTGCTAGCATGAGACTATGTGTTATTGCTTTAAGATACATGCTTACCTGATTATATGATTTGAATTGGGATTATGTATTCTTGAATATGAATCGGATCGGATTCATGATCAGCAGTAAGATGATCATGATCAGAAAAGATTGGCACAGATTTGTATTATTGGGTTACTAATGTGTGTGGTAATCAGATGTACCTCCCAGAAGGATTGTGGAAACAGGCAGTACTTCGTATGATCCGCCATACATACCAGAACCGCAGATAGATGTGTCAGCGACTCCGATGGAAACTAAGTTGGCAGAATTTCAGTTATTTGAGCCGCCGATTCTGAATGGTACAGAGACGGCTGAAACGTGTCAGCACTGGGTTGAGGACATAGAGATATTGTTTGATCTACTGGATTGTACAGATGACCAAAGAGTTAAATTGGTATTTCACCAATTACAAGAGGTTGCCAGAAGTTGGTGGATTACAATCAAAAGAGTATTAGCACTACGAGGGTACCGTGATCACGTGGGAAGTCTTCAAGACTGAATTCTATCAAAGGTTTTTCTCCGCCTCGTACCGAGAAGACAAGAAAGCAGAATTTGAGAATTTAAGTCAAGGTCAATTGAATATTGATGATTATGCTGCTAAATTTTCTACTCTGTTGCGTTTTGCTCCTCATATGGCTAGGGATGATGAAGCTGTAGTGAATCAATTCATTAGAGGATTGAATTCGGAGATAGTTGCATTCATGAATCTACAGCGACCCTACCACTTTGCTGATGTTTTGAGTAAAGCAAAGAGAGCAGAAGAGAGTCTGATTCGGCAATTAGCAAGGTTGTGTGTGAAGCAACCCCAGACACCACAAGTCCCTTCGAGATTCGAACGTGGCAGCACGAGTGGAAAGCAAGATTTGCTGAAAGCTCGGAAGAAACAGTTCAAGAAGTTAGGCAGTGGTTCCTCCAGTTCCAGTGGTTCCAGTCCGAGTTATACTGGAGTTTATTGCGCTAGGTGTGGAGGGAGACATCCCACCGAACAATGCCAGGGAGTGACTGGTAGATGCAATGTCTGCGGACAACATGGGCATTTTGCTAGAGTGTGTCCTCAGAAGGGTTCCCAAAGATTTTGGAGAGCAGGACCATCGGGTGGCAATGCGTGAGAAACAAACCCAGAAACTACCACAGGTACTATTCTTTATGATTATACTGCAGATGTATTGATATATACTAATGCATTCGCCATGAGTATCTGTGATTGAGTAGCATGATGATATGCTATATTTATGGGGTCTGTTTGTGCTGTAGTATTGATTTCCTTACTGTTTGGAAGAATATGTTGATATCAGAGATTTCTGTGACATGTTATATACTACAGTATAATGAAACCGGGATTGGGCTAGATATGATGTACTGGTGTTATATGATTTCGATCTCAGTATGGATATGTACTGCTAAACAAGTACAGAAATATTGTAGCATGTGTTCTGGAAATAGTTGATAAATGAGGATTCTAGATCTAGAATTCCTTAGATCATTGTAGTGTTCTTGACTCGATTAGTACAGAAAGGAGTAGATAGTATCCTTATGTATTCAGTAGATCCACTGAAATCGAGTCTAGCAGTAACACATGGGCTAGTAATCCAATAGTTGACTGGTGTTGGCCTAGATAGGATGTCAGATGTGTTTTATATCAGAATGAACAGGAAGAAGTGACAGATTAAAGTATGGGCTAAGGAATCCAGTTGATTGTGTATTTCTCTGGAAGACATTTTAGTTGGTTTCTAAATTGACAGATTATGTGTTCAGGGGTATTTTGAAGAATTATGCTTGTTATATCTATGATTCCGGGATATATCCATAGCATCTGATTGTTTATATTGAATATTTGAAGACTGGGTTCAATATTCCGAGAACTGTGATTATTGTATACAGCAATGGGTCAGGTATGGATCCGAATGCAGTTATTGATACAGGTTTATATTCAGACTATGTGGTATCAAGAATGTCAGAATTAGCAGAATGTCAGATATGTCAGAACTTCCTTATCTGATTTGGACATATTATCTTATTCTGATTATCTTTTTCTTGTATTACTTTACATCTGCTGAGTATTGTTATGATTCTAAATCAGTATTTGAGACATCTTATACTGGTTGGGAGTATATTCTATTTGCAGATGAAATATAGCAGTTGTTCTGGACAGTATGAAGATTGGTCAGCCAGCCAGAATCTATTATGTTATGAGTTTTCTT
Organism: Primulina eburnea; assembly: GCF_022965805.1. Taxonomy (NCBI): domain Eukaryota; kingdom Viridiplantae; phylum Streptophyta; class Magnoliopsida; order Lamiales; family Gesneriaceae; genus Primulina; species Primulina eburnea. The sequence continues at coordinate 7,188,468 of NC_133106.1, read as the reverse complement.
AAACTCACTAGATCAGCATAGGATATTTATATTCTGAGTTTGATTTGGTGTTATTGTAATTATTATTCAGTGTGTGATACTATGCAGTTCCAATTGTATCAGAGTTGTTTGTGGAAAATACAGTAGTCCCGAACAGTGATCCGAATTTTCAGACCTGTATTTTGTTGATCAGATCAATTTAACAGCTATATGAATTTGCATTTTATCTGGGTTTGGTTATCGTGTGTTATCAGAATTGTTTACAGCTTTTGGTATTGATAGTCAGAGCCGAATACCAGGTAGGTATTTCTTCGTTCTTTTATGTTATTAACTGATCTTGTACAGCATTAGTTCGAATCTGAAGTCACAGGTAGTGTCAGAACTGCACTGGGGTGGATTCAGGTTTCATTCAGCTATTTCAGAATGTAAGATATTCGAACAGATAATGTGGCATAGATAGATGAGATCAGTTGGGACAGCAAATTATGTTGTAAGATTGGTAGAAATGGTACTGATATGTTTGAATTGAGAACAAAAGAAGCCAGAAAGATATGAATCAGAAGATGATTACCGATTTAGTATATTTCTGAATAAGAAAATGTGAGTATGGCTTTCGGGATAAAAGTACCGTCAATTCTACAGCTTATGATATGATATGATTATGATTGACAGAATATTCAATCTATATCTATCAGTTTGTACCAGATTACGTACAAACAGAACCAGATGACATAGATCAATGTCAAAGGAATTGTCAGATTTACTAGAATGCTGCATTAGATGATATCAGATTGTGATTTGGATGGAGCGGTACTTGTGACGGAAATATCATGAGTTCTCCCTCGCAGAGTTGTTACAGATTGACAGGTAGTCAGCGTGTAGTAACCAGATATTGGCGGATATGGGTAGAACTTTAGTACTAGATGTTAGTACTAGCTGTTATGAATGGTTGTCAGGGTATGACCATAACTATCCAGCTAGATTAGAATGAATAGATGTAAGAAACCAATGTCGGATGATGACGATTGGTATTGGGAGCCGAAGATGGAATAGCAACTACATGTGGTATTGCTTTGTTATAAATTGCAATTGGCGTATACAGGTGTTATATAGCCAGTAATATGGGATTGATTCGGCTAGTGAAATGAGTTTGGATGTTAAACTCTGTTCTACAGTTCTTCTGATAGATTTGGTTGATGATTGGTGAGTTCGAGGACGAACTCAGTTCTAAGAGGGGGAGAAATGTAATGCCCGAGAATTTAATTACTGATATGATTTACTGAGTATGAATTGATGTAATTATATCCGGGCCAGTTCGAGATAAGATTTGAGCAAGTATATGAAATTAGACAATTTGGGCGACAGTGACTCGCCCGGGCGGACGTCTTTGACCGCCCGAGCGAGAGTGCCTAGGAGAAGAGGGCCGAGAATTACTCGCCCGGGCGGATGTTTTTGACCGCCCGAGCGAGGCTGCTGGAATGGGCGAGGCCGAGAATGACTCGCCCGAGCGGCAACTTTTGTCCGCCCGAGCGAGAGACGTGTTGCACAAAGATTGTGCCATTTGCTTTGCATGCACGGAATGGATGTATATATATATATATATATATATATATATATATATATATATATATATATATATATATATTGGCATGCAATTCTTCAGAAATGGGGAGAAGAAATCGAGATTGAAGGGAAAGCTTCGTTCTTATTTTCTTAAATTGATTTGCGAGTGAACCGTCTATCCAAATTGAAATCCGACTTCGGTACTGTGTTCCTGTCAACGCAGGCTACGCAAGGACGTAAGTTTTATTACGTTTAGACAAGATTTGATTTTATGATGTTGTCAGAATTGAATATGATTCTGATATGGTGTTTCTGCTACCGTAGATATTGTAGAATCGAAGTCAGATTTAGAAATAGACTTGTTATGGCATCGTTATGAATTTTAGAGTTGATTTAATTGAGATTACTATCAGAATTATGCTGTTATTCATTTTAAAGTGTACAGATACTGAAGTTATAGATTGTACTGAGCTTTATTAGGAATTCTGGTAGTGTAATTGTGATGTTAAGACTGACGGGGTTACAAGACTGTAGTGTTATGCCGTCTAAACATCAATTGGTACAGATGGATCATATTCAGTATTGGTTTCTGTTATCTCGTGATATTGTTGATGTGATCAGATTTTGTACTGAATTGGGTATTGATCAGAACAGATTGTGTTTTGAGCTACACATTGATACAGTGTATTTATTCTTGTCATTTCAGTTTGAAGATGGACAGACTGGACTTCGAGACTACGTCTTCCTCAGACGGGGAAGATAAAGGTATAATTCATGTGATATTCGGGACGCATAACTCAAATTAGATTAATTTGAGTTTCCCAATAAAATCACATACTAGATTATTGTTTATATTGTTATCTGATTATGCTTTGATTATAGAATCTGTATTCAAGCAGGTAAGATAATTGTGATATTCAGTTATGAATGTGATTATGCTTTGTTTACAGATTGTTATTCATTGCAGTTAAGATAGCAAAGTCTTTGACAGGCATTGTCAAATATCTAGACGTTTCGGTGTATCTCAGCATAGGAGTAGGTATTACTCTTATTGCCGCCGTTGATACAGCTCAGACCGAAGTCTAGGAATGAGACGTTCATTACCCCGATTGGAGGGTAGGTAGTGACGTCTTATTCACACCGGGATCCCTAGAGTTCTAGTCGAGTCAAGTCTAGACGTGATTTGATTAGGACTGCATGCTTATATGGATGTGGTTCCTAGATCATAGGACCCATCATTATTGTAATAGCCGAGCCCGGTGTACGGTACGATTTAAGTTTCGTTTGTTATCTGGGATATTTGATTAGATGTTCAGAGTTGTATTTTTGGGCTATAGTATTGTTAGTTTTATTGTCTTGAGGTATTAGATGATGTTGGTTGTTCGTTTCAGCGTTTCGGTTTGATTTTTGTTGCATGGGAATAGTGTTTTGCCGTGAGCACACCGCACCCGTGGCGTTGTAGTGACCGCCCCCGCGGTGGAGACCGCACCCGCGCTGTTTGCAGTGCCGCACCCGCGCTGTTCGAGTTCCAGATTTTTTTTGAGATGCCGTAGCTATTGCGCACCCGCGGTGCTTAGAGGAGCGCACCCGCGGTGAAGGTATGGTCGAGTTTTTAAGCTACTTTTTGGAGTGGTTGGCCATACTTTTCCTTTATTCTCTCCTTCATTTTCGACATTTCTCTCCATTGCAAGGGTTTTTGGTCATTTCTTTCACTTCCTATCTTCGATCCAAGCGTTTGTTTGGAATTTCGACTTGAGTTCGACGTTCTCCTTGGTGCTAGGAAGCTTGGGTAAGTTTTTGGTGCGATTCTGTTAAGGTTGTAAATTAAGAGTTGTTTAGGCTGGTTGTTTATGTGGATTTATGGATTATTTAGCTTGTAATCTTGGATATTTAGTTAATATTGGTGTTATTTGTGGATTATTTGTTGTAGGTGGTGATCAAGAGCTAAGTTGAGGTGTTTGTTGTGGTTTGTAAGTGGAAATTCATTCCTTTTGCTCACATGATTTTATATGTATGTGTTTCAAAGAGTTTATTGTGTTATTCCCTTTCATTTGATCCATAGTATGTATTGTTATATGTATTGGAGGCATTGTATGTCTCATTATTGATTAAAGGGAATACAAAGAGATATATAGAGTTCAAAGTGATTGTTAAAACCAGAGAAGAGTTTAAATGTTTTCGGATTGATAAATACATAGTCAGAGATTGCATGCAATATTAGATGATCATCGCCCAGAGGCTTATATCCCTCAGAGTTATCGGTATTTATATCGATTTGGGATACGAGCAACCCCAGAGCAGAGATACTATTGATATCAATCCCCAGAGCAAAAGAGAAATACCATCATATTTTATGCTATTGCTATATTATTGATATTCAGAGTTTACAGTTCAGAGTTGATGGTATTTATGATTTCAAAGAGATGTTTTACAGAGTTATTGTTCATTGTTATATAAGAGTTCCACTTGCTGAGATTTATTCTCATTCCAGTTATTTTCATGTGATGCAGATCAGAGTGGTGCCCCGGGACGTTGACTGTGGATTTGGGGGTCATATGCATACACCGTTGGAAGGAGGATTTTGGCATGATCATAGGAATGATATTTTGTTTTTGTTATGTCATTTAAATGATCATGTATTTATTTTGTAAAGATATTTGATGAAATGTATTTTGAAACTCCTTCCGTATATTTTAAAGAGAAAATTTTTATTTCCGCTGCGTATTTATTTTAAAAGAGGTCAGGGTGTCACATTTAGTGGTATCAGAGCGGTGTTCTTCGGACCAATGCATATGACTTCGTCTACTTTCAACTGTCCGGGTATGTTTTCTTTGCATCTATCTATTGTTATGTATTGATTGGTATCTTGTGAGCATTGTAGAGTAGAGGATGCCTCCTAAGCGTAAGGCGTCAGAGGGGGAGGATAGTTCGTCCTCGAGAGTTGTCGACGAGTTCGGCAAGTTACTGAAGGAGCAGGCTAAGGTTCACAGTGAGCAGATCCAGCAGTTGCTTAGACTGCAAGGAGCAGGCCAGGGCAGAGACCAAGGTAGGGGGCAGGTTGCTCCAGTTGCAGTTGGTTCTGATGCTATCTTTTCTGCGTTTAAGAGGATGGATCCACCCGAGTTTCCAGGCAGCTCCGATCCTTTAGCTGCAGTAGAGTGGGTCAAGGCTTTGGAGGCGATTTTTGATCATCTCCACTATGAGGACAGAGACCGTATCAGTTGTGCTGTTTTTATGCTGGTTAAAGCTGCACGTTTGTGGTGGAATGCGACCAAGGTTGGCATTGATGTTTCTACTTTGAAGTGGTTTGAGTTTACTGAGCTTTTCTACGACAAGTACTTTCCTGATGTGCTGCGAGCGAGGAAGGTCACAGAGTTCTTGGAGCTTCGTCAGGAGAGCTTGAATGTGGACGAGTATATTCTCAGGTTCGAGGAGGGTTGCCTTTTTGCTCCGTACATTGCTACCAGTGATAAAGATAAAGGTGCTCACTTCATTCGAGGCCTTAGAGCGGAGATCAGGCGTGATATCAATATGTCCAAGGCTGTGAATTTCAAGGAGATTGTGTCCAAGGCGTTGCTAGCAGAGCAGGACGAGAAGGATATCGCCAGGGAGAGACAGGCGAGGCACCAGGCTAATGTTCAAAGAGGCCAGAGTTCAGGTCAGCGTGGCAGAGATCGATTCAAGGGGAAGGGCAAGGTGGATCAGAGTCCTAGGCCACCGTCAGCGCCAGTTGCTCCATCTGATTCTGAGAGATCCTTGTGTCCCAAGTGTAGCAGACCCCATCGTGGAGAGTGTAGATTTGGCTCTCGTTCTTGCTATCGTTGTGGCATGCCAGGCCATATTTCCAGAGATTGTCCTAGGGGAGCTAGCCAGGAGAAGGTGCAGGGTCGTATCTTTTCGATGACTAAGGAAGGTATTAATCGTAATTCTTCTGTAATCTCTAGTTCCATTTTAATTTTAGGCAGAGTAGCTACTACTTTGATTGATACTGGTGCTACTCATTCTTTTATGTCTGAATTGTTTTTGAGATCTTTGGGTATAGTTCCTTCTGTTATTCCCCTTCAGCTTAGTGTTGTTTTGCCTTCGGGAGATGTTTTGTGCCCGACTTCCATAGTGTATGCGTGCCCCGTTCGTTTTGTTGATCGAGAGGTCTTTGCTGATTTGATTGTGATCCCGATGGTTGCCTTTGATGTTATTCTTGGCATGGATTGGCTGTCGACCTATCGTGCTGTTATTGATTGCGTTGCTAAGACGGTGACTTTTGCAGATGATGGCCAGGGAGGAGTTCTCGCTAGCTCAGGTACTTCGCTGGTCCTTCCTTTTATTTCGTGTCTTGATGCTGAGAGGCTATTGTGTAGAGGTTGTGATGTTTTTCTAGCATCTGTTGTGGATATGGATAGACTGATTAAGTTGAATATTGATGATATTGATGTGGTGAGGGAGTTTGCGGATGTGTTTGAGGATGATGTTCCGGGTTTGCCGCCGGATAGAGATGTAGAGTTTGTTATTGATCTTGCTCCAGGTACGGTTCCTATTTCTAAGGCTCCGTATAGGATGGCTCCTACCGAGATGAAAGAGTTGAAGACGCAGTTGCAGGATCTTCTAGATAAGGGTTTCATTCGTCCGAGTTCTTCGCCTTGGGGAGCTCCGGTTCTATTTGTTAAGAAGAAGGACGGGTCTTTGCGTCTGTGTATCGATTACAGAGAGCTCAACAAAGTGACGATCAAGAACAAGTATCCGTTGCCACGGATTGACGATCTATTTGACCAACTCCAGGGTGCCACTGTTTTCTCGAAGATTGATCTTCGGTCTGGCTACTATCAGTTGAAGGTTAGGGAGTCTGATATCCCTAAGACGGCTTTCAGGACCAGGTATGGTCACTATGAGTTTCTCGTGATGTCTTTTGGCTTGACCAATGCCCCTTCTGTTTTCATGGACCTGATGAACCGTGTGTTCAAGCCGTATTTGGATAGCTTCGTCATTGTCTTTATCGACGATATCTTGATCTATTCCAAGACCAGAGAGCTTCATTCAGAGCATCTCAGAGTTGTTCTCCAGTTGCTGAGAGAGCGGAGGTTGTTTGCTAAGTTGAAGAAGTGTGAGTTTTGGCTGGATCAGATTTCTTTTCTAGGCCATGTCGTTTCGAGGGATGGCATTGCTGTTGATCCGATGAAGATAGAGGCGATTCAGAAGTGGCCTATTCCTACGACTGTTTCAGAGGTACGCAGTTTCCTTGGTTTGGCGGGTTATTATCGTCGTTTTATTTCGGATTTTTCCAAGATTGCCCTGCCATTGTCCAATCTGACAAGGAAGACTGTGAAGTTCGAGTGGTCTATAGATTGCCAGAGTGCATTTCAGGAGTTGAAGGATAGATTGACGTCAGCTCCTATTCTCGCATTGCCCAGTGGTTCAGAGGATTTTGTGGTCTTTACCGATGCGTCGAAGAAGGGTCTCGGTGCAGTGTTGATGCAGCGAGGTAAGGTCATTGCCTATGCTTCTCGCCAGTTGAAGGATTATGAGAAGAATTATCCGACGCACGATTTGGAGCTAGCAGCTGTGGTTTTCGCCCTTAAGATTTGGAGACATTATCTGTATGGCGAAAAGTGTGAGATCTTCACAGACCACAAGAGTTTGAAGTATCTGTTCTCGCAGAAAGAGCTCAATATGCGGCAGAGGAGGTGGTTAGAGCTTGTCAAGGATTACGATGTAACTATCAGTTATCACCCAGGGAAGGCGAATGTTGTGGCTGATGCTTTAAGCCGCAAGTCGAGTGTTTCATTGAGTTCTTTGATTCAGAGACCGTTACTGATGGATTTGCAGAGAGAGGATATTGATCTGGTGATTCCAGGCACCATTGCTCGTCTTTCAGCGTTAGTTATTCGATCTTCATTGACGGACAGGATTCGTAGAGAGCAGTCGACTGATGTTCAGTTGACAGAGTTGAGAGATAGAGCAGAGATTAGAGGTAATTCAGAGTTTGCCTTGAATGGTGATGGTTTGGTGACTTTCAGAGGTCGTATTTGTGTTCCTGTTGGCGATGATATTCGTAGAGATATTCTGACAGAGGCTCATACCGCGCCGTATTCGATTCATCCAGGCAGTACGAAGATGTATCAGGATCTTCGTCGACTCTACTGGTGGCCAGGTATGAAGAAGGATGTTGCCGTGTTCATTTCTCAGTGCCTTACTTGTCAGCAGGTGAAGATTGAGCACCAGAGACCTGCTGGGACATTGTTGTCGTTGCCGATTCCTCAGTGGAAGTGGGAGCATATTACGATGGATTTCGTGACTGGTCTTCCCAGAGTGCGGAGAGGTTTCAATTCTATTTGGGTTATCGTTGATAGATTGACTAAGTCAGCGCACTTTCTTCCAGTCAAGACGACGTATTCGATGAACCAGTATGCCGAGGACTACATAGCAGAGATTGTCAGACTTCATGGTGTTCCTGTGTCGATCGTGTCTGATCGTGACCCCAGATTTACTTCAGAGTTTTGGAAGAGTTTGCACAGAGCTATGGGTTCGCGATTAGCGTTCAGTACAACCTATCATCCTCAGAGTGATGGTCAGTCAGAGAGAGTCATTCAGATTCTTGAGGATATTCTCAGAGCGTGTACTATAGACTTTCCAGGTAGCTGGGATTCTTTTTTGCCTTTGGCTGAGTTCACTTATAATAATAGCTACCAGGCGACGATTGGCATGGCACCGTATGAGGCACTTTATGGCAGGAAGTGCAGGTCTCCCTTGTATTGGGACGAGGTTGGTGAGAGGAAGATGTTGGGACCAGAGTTGGTCCAGCAGACTGCTGATGTTGTTGCTGTTATCAGAGAAAGGATGAAGACTGCCCAGTCCAGACAGAAGAGCTATGCAGATGTTCGTCGCAGACCTTTGCAGTTCGAGATTGGCGACCACGTGTTTCTGAAGATAGCACCTCTCAAGGGTGTGATGAGATTTGGTAAGAAGGGCAAGTTGAGTCCTAGATTTATTGGTCCATTCGAGATATTGGACAGAGTTGGCGATCGAGCCTACAGATTAGCCCTACCTCCAGATCTTGACAGAGTTCATAATGTGTTTCACGTTTCGATGCTCAGGAAGTATGTTGCAGATCCTTCCCATGTTCTTCGCCATGAGCCATTGGACTTGACGTCGAATTTGACATATCAAGAGATTCCGATTCAGATTTTGGATCGCACAGTTAGAGTTCTGAGGAGCAAAGAGATCGGCATTGTCAAAGTTCTTTGGAGGAACCATTTGTTAGAGGAGGCTACGTGGGAACCAGAGGATGAGATGAGAGAGAAGTATCCTGAGTTGTTCGTGCCGTGACGTCAATTTCGCGGACGAAATTCCCTTTTAGGGGGGGAGATTGTAATAGCCGAGCCCGGTTTACGGTACGATTTAAGTTTCGTTTGTTATTTGGGATATTTGATTAGATGTTCAGAGTTGTATTTTTGGGCTATAGTATTGTTAGTTTTATTGTCTTGAGGTATTAGATGATGTTGGTTGTTCGTTTCAGCGTTTCGGTTTGATTTTTGTTGCATGGGAATAGTGTTTTGCCGTGAGCACACCGCACCCGCGGCGTTGTAGTGACCGCCCCCGCGGTGGAGACCGCACCTGCGCTGTTTGCAGTGCCGCACCCGCGCTGTTCGAGTTCCAGATTTTTTTTGAGATGCCGTAGCTATTGCGCACCCGCGGTGCTTAGAGGAGCGCACCCGCGGTGAAGGTATGGTCGAGTTTTTAAGCTACTTTTTGGAGTGGTTGGCCATACTTTTCCTTTATTCTCTCCTTCATTTTCGACATTTCTCTCCATTGCAAGGGTTTTTGGTCATTTCTTTCACTTCCTATCTTCGATCCAAGCGTTTGTTTGGAATTTCGACTTGAGTTCGACGTTCTCCTTGGTGCTAGGAAGCTTGGGTAAGTTTTTGGTGCGATTCTGTTAAGGTTGTAAATTAAGAGTTGTTTAGGCTGGTTGTTTATGTGGATTTATGGATTATTTAGCTTGTAATCTTGGATATTTAGTTAATATTGGTGTTATTTGTGGATTATTTGTTGTAGGTGGTGATCAAGAGCTAAGTTGAGGTGTTTGTTGTGGTTTGTAAGTGGAAATTCATTCCTTTTGCTCACATGATTTTATATGTATGTGTTTCAAAGAGTTTATTGTGTTATTCCCTTTCATTTGATCCATAGTATGTATTGTTATATGTATTGGAGGCATTGTATGTCTCATTATTGATTAAAGGGAATACAAAGAGATATATAGAGTTCAAAGTGATTGTTAAAACCAGAGAAGAGTTTAAATGTTTTCGGATTGATAAATACATAGTCAGAGATTGCATGCAATATTAGATGATCATCGCCCAGAGGCTTATATCCCTCAGAGTTATCGGTATTTATATCGATTTGGGATACGAGCAACCCCAGAGCAGAGATACTATTGATATCAATCCCCAGAGCAAAAGAGAAATACCATCATATTTTATGCTATTGCTATATTATTGATATTCAGAGTTTACAGTTCAGAGTTGATGGTATTTATGATTTCAAAGAGATGTTTTACAGAGTTATTGTTCATTGTTATATAAGAGTTCCACTTGCTGAGATTTATTCTCATTCCAGTTATTTTTCATGTGATGCAGATCAGAGTGGTGCCCCGGGACGTTGACTGTGGATTTGGGGGTCATATGCATACACCGTTGGAAGGAGGATTTTGGCATGATCATAGGAATGATATTTTGTTTTTGTTATGTCATTTAAATGATCATGTATTTATTTTGTAAAGATATTTGATGAAATGTATTTTGAAACTCCTTCCGTATATTTTAAAGAGAAAATTTTTATTTCCGCTGCGTATTTATTTTAAAAGAGGTCAGGGTGTCACAATTATTGCTTCCAATTGTGCTAGCATGTTTTTATGATTTAGATTGGTTATATGCATGGTTGGTTGATTTGAAGTGCATGTTTGTTGTGTAATTAGATTTCATAGCTTATTAAATCTAATGTTTCGATTTTATTCGTAACAGCATGTTTCATGAATTATTTTATGTATATACATGTTTACCATGTTTTATACTGGGATTTATTCTCACCGGAGTTATCCGGCTGTTGTCTTGTTTTGTATGTGTGCATGACAACAGGTGGGGCTGGATCAGGGTCGAGATGACGATGAGAGAAGACGAGTTAGCGTGGTGATTCCGGACTTACAGTAGATTGGGTTTTATTACTTTAATTTAGTAGTTGAACCTTCGATTAGATTATTGTATGTTAATACTGAAATGTATTTTATACAGATATGTATATTATTAGATGCCATTACCTTCCGCGTTTATATTTTAAAAAGAAGAATTTTTAGACCCTGTTTATCAGAATAGATAATTACATCCCAGTGATGATTAAGAAGATGATTAGCGTCCGGGTCCCCACATCTGTTGACAACTTCAGTTTGTCCATCCGTTTGAGGATGACAAGTAGTAGAAAACAACAATTTTGTGCCAAGTTTAGCCCATAAAGTATTCCGAAAGTAACTCAAGAATTTAACATCGCGACCAGAAACAATATTCCTAGGCATGCAATGCAACCTAACGACTTCTCTAAAGAACAAATCCGCAATGTTTGAGGCATCATCGGTTTTATGACAAGATATAAAATATGCCATCTTAGAGAATCTATCCACAACAACAAAAATAGAATCCCTCCCCTTCTTAGTCCTCGGCAACCCCAAAATAAAGTCCATACAAATGTCAATCCAAATTCTTTTTAAGAATAGGACGCAAAAGTGTTCCCAAAGTTCTATTGTCAACTTAAGTTTGTCCATCCGTTTGAGGATGACAAGTAGTAGAAAACAACAATTTTGTGCCAAGTTTAGCCCATAAATTCTTCCAAAAGTAACTAAAGAATTTAACATCGCGACCAGAAACAATAGTCCTAGGCATGCAATGCAACCTAACAACTTCTCTAAAGAACAAATCCGCAATGTTTGAAGCATCATCGGTTTTAAAATGTGCCATCTTAGAGAATCTATCCAAAACAACAAAAATAGAATCCCTCCCCTTCTTAGTCCTAGGCAACCCCAAAATAAAGTCCATAGAAATGTCAATCCAAGTTCTATTTAAGAATAGCACGCAAAAGTGTTCCCAAAGTTCTATTGACAACTTCAGTTTGTCCATCCGCTTGAGGATGACAAGTAGTAGAAAACGACAATTTTGTGCCAAGTTTAGCCCATAAAGTCTTCCAAAAGTAACTCAAGAATTTAACATCGCGACCAAAAACAATAGTCCTAGGCATGCCATGCAACCTAACGACTTCTATAAAGAACAAATCCGCAATGTTTGAAGCATCATCGGTTTTATGACAAGCTATAAAACGTGCCATCTTAGAAAATCTATCCACAACAACAAAAATAGAATCACTCCTCTTCTTAGTCCTAGGCAAGCCCAAAATAAAGTTCATAGAAAAGTCAATCCAAGTTCTTTTTAAGAATAGCACGCAAAAGTGTTCCCAAAGTTCTATTGACAACTTCAGTTTGTCCATCCGTTTGAGAATGACAAGTAGTAGAAAACAACAATTTCGTGCCAATTTTAGCCCATAAATTCTTCCAAAAGTAACTCAATAATTTAACATCGCGACTAGAAACAATAGTCCTAGGCATGCAATGCAACCTAACGACTTCTCTAAAGAACAAATCCGCATTGTTTGAAGCATCATCGGTTTTATGACAAGCTATAAAATGTGCCATCTTAGAGAATCTTGTTAGAGTAGGTGCACGTCGAGCCAAGTGTTGGCCGACTGTTCACGATGAAACTCTTTGTATAAACGATCTTTATTTTAATAATATTTGAATTTATTAATTTGGCGCATCTTTTTCTTTATACCCATGCTAGCTGCATAGATAAAGCCCTTGAATATACAAATAGTAGAAAGAATATGAGATGCTCATATGATGAGTATCATGAAACTCATATTTGTAATACTGTATATTCTAAACCGTTCCTAGTCGATTCAGCCGCCACTAAGAAGGATAAAGGCCGCTCGAGTTAGAGACTAGTATCTGCGATGTGAGTACCATGTTTCATTGGTAGGGGACATTGTGATGTCCGAGCATGCAGATAGGTGCTCCTGGTAGAGTGCACTGAACAACCCTCCATAAAAGGACTTTCCAAGTGGTTCTCACTTATCGAGTGGAAAAGTCCTGGTTTATGGTTGTACACCATTAGTCCTTATGACCCGGGACAACATTGAGACTCTATGTGCTAGCGTTTCACTTTGACTTGTTTATCGACTCTTATGGGGTCATTAGGTGGCAAGATTGGGTGTTACGGCGAAACATATAGGAGTCGATGCATTGTAGTCGGGGATTCACCGCTTACCTACGGGTATGGATATCCTATGTGTTTTTCATGTATGTGTGGGTTGAAATCTCTGATCAGAGTATGGTGGTAATTATGAAAGGGGTTTCATAGATTACACCATCGATGCAACCACGACATGACACATAGTATCGATTCATTGACAACTCTCGATAAACCAATAATTGTCGAATCGGTCGGGATATATGAGTTGAAGGGACCGTACTGTACGCTAACCATAATTGAATGGTTCTTGCAGGCACTATCATGTGATACCTAGGGAATCACGTAAGCGATGCTGCTAGGCGCTTAACGTGATTGGTTGGGTACTATCAGACTTGAGTTCTGACGTTCTTACTATCAAGGAGTTGATAAGTAAGAATGGAGCAATTGGGGTATGCTCGAATAAGGACATGTTTAGTCCGAATCACATAGAGATGTGAACCCACGGCTAGTTGTATCAATGAACCATTGAGGGCCACACAAGTACTGGCTTTGTAAATCCCGATGAGAAGTAAAATAGTTCAATGCGTTGAACGGCTTATAAATGTGTTTATAAGCGTTAAGAAAAATAGAAGTATGACTTCTAAGAGAGAAATATAAATTTTAATTTATGGAAGTGTTCCTAAGATTAAAATTTGGCCAAGTAAATAATGTAGTTGAAAATTGTGATTTTCATAAACATTATTGTGGACTAAATAAAATTAATTCAAGTGTTGAATTAATTAAACACTAGTAGACCTAGTAGAGTCTAAATAATTAAATTAATTCAAGTGTTGAATTAATTAAATAATATTGAGTCTAGTAGAGCTCAATTAAAATAATTATTTAACTAGTGGGACTTGAATAAATTCAAGTAGTATTTAATTAATCTCAAATGTGTTTGAGATAATTAAAATTTAGTCTATGTTTTTAATGTGATTAAAAACCATATAATATAAGTGAGACATGCTAGGGTTTGCATGCTTGGGAGGTGAAGAGACTTTGAATATTTTTTAATAAAATAATGCATGGCATGGGGATCAACTTTTTCACTTTTCCACACCCAAGTCTAGACTTCACTCTCTCACTTTCACCTCACCTTGGCCGAATTTTGAAGAGCTTTTTCTCTCAAATATTTTTCTTCTTTGTTCTTCATTTTTGTTGGAGAATAAAATCATTCTCATTGAAAAATCTTCTAGTTTTTCTAGTGCAAAACTAGAAGGGGTTTACCAAGCTTGTGGTGGGCCTTATTTTGAAGGAAAGGAGGAGGAGCTTGTAGACTTGTCTTCCATTTGAAGAGCTTTGTTGTTCACAACAAAGTTGGTGCCATCATCAACTTCTTGAAGTTGATAGGTAATGAAATTTCTAACACCCTATGTATGTTTTGGTGTTTCTTGTAAATATTGCACAAATAATCAAGGTGGCCGAAATTTCATGTCATTTTTCGAAAATTTATGCTTCCGTTGCGTTTCCGGCCACCGTAACCGGTCCGCTTTCAAGTGGTATCCGAGCTTAGGTTACGGTTTTTGTGCTATATTTACGTAATATTGTATTGAGATCGATTTCTAACCGCTTGAGAATTTTTGTGCAAGATTTTCATAGGGCCGAAAATTCTATTTCAAAAACAAAAAAAAAAAAAAATTTTCGGGCAGCATGTCGCTGCCCGAGGGCTGCCCGAGCTGCCCGGAAATTTCGGGCAGCAAAGGGCAGCCCGAGGGGGCTGCCCGAAAATGCAGTTTTTAAAAATAAAAAAAAAAATTTTTGTTGCCGGAATCCGGCGACGGAGCTCCGGCGACGGCGATGACGGCTAGGGTTTCCAAAAGTGTTTTGGACAATCTTAGTGTCATGGGCCTTGAGTTGTTGGGCCATTAGATGGTCAACATAATTTTGTGAAATTTAAATGGGCCAAACTATTTTTGTTGAAAAATGAGTTTTGGGCCCTTAAGTTTAAATTTACAATTGTTGCACATATTTTCTCATAAAATAAATAATTGAAGTAGGACTTTAATTATTTATAGTAAATTGTTATTTATAAGAAATTCGATTATAAATAAATTAATTTGAAAGTAGACAAAGGTGTTTGTATACTTTGTTAATTTAATTTATAATTGTGGCGGTTAGTGATTGGATCAAGATATATAATATTGGATCAATTAATCATAGTGATAATTAATTGATGGTGTATGATATATGATATTGTGCATGAAGGATGATCAAAAGCCCAAGCCCAATTTGCTAGGTGTATGCTAGGATATTTGTGTTGTATGATTGTAATAATTATCAATTTAAAGTGGGCTTGGTTTATGGGCCGTTCCCACCCCATGAGATGTATCCCTATGTGCCATGGATATTTAATTGTAAATATTAGAATAGGGGAAGATCAAGATTGGAAGATGGTGGCCTTGGTGATTATGAAGATCGAAGACATGTAATATTGGATGCTAATGTAATAGTATAGTTGCATTGCATCCCGTGCATTTACCCTAGGATTGGACCTAGGCCCGTGTTTAGCTCACACGGGCCATTAGTGTTGGGGCAATTGATCATCCTTGTACTGTTTTCTATTTATAATATATGCATGATATGTTATAAATAATGAGTATGTGCGTTATTATTATTATAATAACAAAGTTGCATGAATCCGGCAAACATACGATCAAACATGGCGAGCTTTTAAAATAAAATTAATGATGAGACCTTTCAAAATTAAAAACCCTCATTTTGAATTAGATTCAAAATTAATATCAAGTCCGAAAAGGGGAATTATAAATTTGTTTATAATTTCCTTGTCTTCCATCGACAATGGGTGCATGATGAACGCTACCCGTACTCGGGGCTCGGCTCAGATAATTGAGGGGGCCCTGGGTGCCGGAAAGCTGTGACATCCATTGACATAGTGATGTGAACTACGTGGAACTCCCATGACTTCGGCTCAGATAATTGAGGGAACTCATGTGGGGACCCGGACGCTAATCATTTTCTTAATCATCGTTGGGATTTAATTATCAATTAAGATAAAACAGGGTCTAAAAATTTTTCTTTTTAATATACAATAGCGGAAGGTAATGGAATCTAAATACTACACATATCTGTATAAAATACATTTCAGTATTAAAAGTACAATAATCTAATCTAAAGTTCCACTACTAACGTCAAGTAATAAAACCAAGTCTACTGTAAGTCCGGAATCACCACGCTAACTCGTCTTCTCTCATCGTCATCTCGACCCTGATCCTGCCCCACCTGTTGTCATGCACACATACAAAACAAGACAACAGCCGGATAACTCCGGTGAGAATAAATCCCAGTATAAAACATGGTAAACATGTATATACATAAAATAATTCATGAAACATGCTGTTACGAATAAAATCGAAACATTAGATTTCATAAGCTATGAAATCTAATCACACAACAAGCATGCACTTCAAATCAACCAACCATGCATATAACCAATCTAAATCATAAAAACATGCTAGCACAATTGGAAGCAATAATGATGGGTCCTATGATCTAGGAACCACATCCATATAAGCATGCAGTCCTAATCAAATCACGTCTAGACTTGACTCGACTAGAACTCTAGGGATCCCGGTGTGAATAAGACGTCACTACCTACCCTCCAATCGGGGTAATGAACGTCTCATTCCTAGACTTCGGTCTGAGCTGTATCAACGGCGGCAATAAGAGTAATACCTACTCCTATGCTGAGATACACCGAAACGTCTAGATATTTGACAATCCCTGTCAAAGACTTTCCTATCTTAACTGCAATGAATAACAATCTGTAAACAAAGCATAATCATATTCATAACTGAATATCACAATTATCTTACCTGCTTGAATACAGATTCTATAATCAAAGCATAATCAGATAACAATATAAACAATAATCTAGTATGTGATTTTATTGGGAAACTCAAATTAATCTAATTTGAGTTATGCGTCCCGAATATCACATGAATTATACCTTTATCTTCCCCGTCTGAGGAAGACGTAGTCTCGAAGTCCAGTCTGTCCATCTTCAAACTGAAATGACAAGAATAAATACACTGTATCAATGTGTAGCTCAAAACACAATCTGTTCTGATCAATACCCAATTCAGTACAAAATCTGATCACATCAACAATATCACGAGATAACAGAAACCAATACTGAATCTGATCAATCTGTACCAACTGATGTTTAGACGGCATAACACTACAGTCTTGTAACCCCGTCAGTCTTACCATCACAATTACACTACCAGAATTCCTAATAAATCTCAGTACAATCTATAACTTCAGTATCTGTACACTTGAAAATGAATAACAGCATAATTCTGATAGCAATCTCAATCAAATCAACTCTAAAATTTATAACAATTCTCTAAACAATCTGTTTCTAAATCTGACTTCGATTTTACAATATCTACGGTAGTAAAAACACCATATCTGAATCATATTCAATTCTGACAATATCATAAATTCAAATCTTGTCTAAACGTAACAAAACTTACGTCCAGATGAAGCCTGCTTTGATAGGAACACAGTACTGTAGGCGGATTTCAATTTGGATAGACGGTTCACTCGCAAATCAATTTAAGAAAATAAGAACGAAGCTTTCCCTTCAATCTCGATTTCTTCTCCCCATTTCTGAAGAATTGCATGCCAATATATATATATATATATATATACATCCATTCCGTGCATGCAAAGCAAATGGCACAATCTTTGTGCAACACGTCTCTCGCTCGGGCGGACCAACTTGCTCGCTAGGGCGAAGCACTCTCGGCCCTCAAAATTCTACATGCGCGCTCGGGCGGACAAAAAGTGCCGCCCGGGCGAAGGACTCTCGGCTTTCTACCATTAAACCCTCTCGCTCGGGCGGTCATAAACTCCCGCCCGGGCGAATGACATTCGGCCCAAATCTTGTGTCCCTCATAATTTTTTTCCAATTTGATTTCGAACTGGCCCGGCTATAATTACATCAAGTCATAATCAACCAATCATCTCAGATTACGTTAATTAAATTCTCGGGCATTACATTTCTCCCCCTCTTAGATCTGAGTTCGTCCTCGAACTCACCAATCATCAAACCAAATCTGTCAGAAGAAATATATGACAGAGTTTAACATCCAAACTCATTTCACTAGCCGAATCAATCCCATATTACTGGCTATATAACCCCTGTATACGCCAATTGCAATTTATAACAAAGCAATACCACCTGTAGTTGCTATTCCATCTTTGGCTCCCAATACCAATCGTCATCATCCGACATTGGTTTCTTACATCTATTCATTCTAATCTAGCTGGATAGTTATGGTCATACCGTAAGTCATACCCTGACAACCATTCATAACAGCTAGTACTAACATCTAGTACTAAAGTTCTACCCATATCCGCCAATATCTGGTTACTACACGGTGACTACCTGTCAATCTGTAACAACTCTGCGAGGGAGAACTCATGATATTTCTGTCACAAGTACCGCTCCATCCAAATCACAATCTGATATCATCTAATGCAGCATTCTAGTAAATCTGACAATTCCTTTGACATTGATCAATGTCATCTGGTTCTGTTTGTACGTAATCTGGTACAAACTGATAGATATAGATTGAATATTCTGTCAATCATAATCATATCATATCATAAGCTGTAGAATTGACGGTACTTTTATCCCGAAAGCCATACTCACATTTTCTTATTCAGAAATATACTAAATCGGTAATCATCTTCTGATTCATATCTTTCTGGCTTCTTTTGTTCTCAATTCAAACATATCAGTACCATTTCTACCAATCTTACAACATAATTTGCTGTCCCAACTGATCTCATCTATCTATGCCACATTATCTGTTCGAATATCTTACATTCTGAAATAGCTGAATGAAACCTGAATCCACCCCAGTGCAGTTCTGACACTACCTGTGACTTCAGATTCGAACTAATGCTGTACAAGATCAGTTAATAACATAAAAGAACGAAGAAATACCTACCTGGTATTCGGCTCTGACTATCAATACCAAAAGCTGTAACAATTTGAAACCTTCTGATATAACACGATAATCGGTCTTATACAAAACACAAATTACATAGCTGTTATACTGATCTGATCAACAAAATACAGTTCTGAACATTCTGATTACATTTCTGAACTGTTTACACTAGTCTGCATCATACACTGACTCCCAATAACATCAAATTCTGAATAGAAAGAACCTATACAGATCTAGTGAGTTTAAGAAAACTCATAACATAATAGATTCTGGCTGGCTGACTAATCTTCATACTGCCCAGATCAACTGCTATATCTCATCTGCAAATAGAATATACTCCCAACCAATATAAGATGTCTCAAATACTGATTTAGAATCATAACAATACTTAGCAGACATAAAGCAATACAAGAAAAAGAAAATCAGAAGAAGATAATCTGGTTCTGACATATCTGACATTCTGCTAATGCTGACATTTCTGATACCGCATAGTCTGAATGAAAACCTGTATCAGTAACTGCATACCGGATTCATACCTGACCCAGTGCTGTATACAATAATCACAATTCTCGAAATATTTAACCCAGGTCTTCAAATATTCAATATAATCAATTGAATGCTGCCAATATATCAATAAATCATAGAGATAACAAGCATTATTCTTCAGACTACACTTGAACACATAATCTGCCAATCTAGAAACAGAACTGAAATGTCTTCAAGAGAAATATGTAATCAACTGGATTCTTCAGCCCATACCTTAATCTGTCAATTCTTTCAGTTCATTCTGATATAAAACACATCTGACATCCTATCTAGGCCAACACCAGTCAACTATTAGATTACTAGCCCATGTGTTACTGCTAGACTCGATTTCAGTGGATCTACTGAATACATAAGGATACTATCTATTCCTTTCTGTACTAATCGAGTCAAGAACAGTACAATGATCTAAGGAATTCTAGATCTAGAATCCTCATTTATCAACTATTTCCAGAACACATGCTACAATATTTCTGTACTTGTTTAGCAGTACATATCCATACTGAGATCGAAATCATATAACACAAGTACATCATAATCTAGCCCAATCCCGGTTTCATTCTACTGTAGTATATAACATGACACAGAAATCTCTGATATCAACATATTCCTCCAAACAGTAAGGAAATCAATACTACAGTACAACCAGACCCCATAAATATAGCATATCACCATGCTACTCAATCACATATACTCATGAAGAATGCATTAATATACATCAATACATCTGCAATATAATCATAAAGAATAGTACCTGTTGTCGTGTCTGGGTTTGTTTCTCAGTCATTACCACTAATGACTCTGCTCTTTAAGATCTTCGAAAATGTTTCTGAGGACAAACTTTAGCAAAGTGTCCCGTCTGCTTACAGATATTGCACCTACCAAGCACTCCTTTGCATTGCTCTGGGGAATGTCTCCCTCTGCAAATCCTACAATACACTCCGGTATAGTTCGGACCAGGACTGCTAGAACTAGAGGAATCACTTCCTAACTTCTTGAACTGTTTCTTTTGAATTCTCAATGGTTCTTTTTCCTTACTACTACGACTGCCAATCTCTACTCTGGAAGGCAGTTGCTGTGCGGTCTGTTTTGGAAAAACATATGATGCTCCCTGTTGTCCTGTCAGAACCGTTTCCGCTCTTTTGGCTCTATTCAAAGTATCAGCAAAACTACTTGATTGCTTCACATTCACCAATGTACGTACTTCTGGATTCAATCCCTGAATGAACTGACTAGAAATAGCATCATCATTTCTAGCCACAAGAGGAGCAAAACGTAGAAGTGTGAAGAAATGTGCCAAGTACTCTTCAATACTCATCTGGCCTTGTCTCAGGTTTGCAAATTCTGCACTTCTGTCCTCTCTATATGACCCGGGGAAAAATCTTTGATAAAACTCAAACTTGAAAGTCTTCCACGTAATCACTGAACGACTCTGCTCTAAAGCTCCTTTGGTGAGTAACCACCATCTCCTGGCAGTCTCATGCAATTGGTTCTCAATAAGCCTAATTCTACACTCATCTGTGAAATTTAGAAATTCAAATAACATTTCTATTTCTTCAAGCCACTTCTCACAATCTGCTGGCGTCTCATTTCCCTTCAGAACCGGCGGCTGAAACGACTGAAACCTCTGAAACTGTGTTTCCATCTGAATCTCTGCCCCATCTATCTTAGGTTCTGACCTACCTGTCTGATCATATGATGTACTGCCTTTTTCGGGAATTCTGCGGGGAGCTATATCTGATTACCAAAAACATCAGTAATCCATACCACCAATCTGTTTCAAATCTTTTCCTGACCATCTTACTGCTGGTCATGAATCCGATCTGATTCATATTTAAGAATACATAATACCAATTCAACTCACATAATCAGGTAAACATGTAACTTAAAGCAATAACACATAATCTCATGCTAGCATCACAATGTCAATCAACATGAAAATCCAGCTCATGCCAGCACACACATGCAAGGAAAGAAAGAAAATTCATCTACCCCGCTCAATCTTTTCTATCTCTAGAAGATCTATTGCTAAAGAATCTATAGCTAAAGGAACTATCAGCTCTAGGAATCTTATGGCTCTGATACCACCTGTTGTGGGGACCCGGACGCTAATCATTTTCTTAATCATCGTTGGGATTTAATTATCAATTAAGATAAAACAGGGTCTAAAAATTTTTCTTTTTAATATACAATAGCGGAAGGTAATGGAATCTAAATACTACA
Organism: Primulina eburnea; assembly: GCF_022965805.1. Taxonomy (NCBI): domain Eukaryota; kingdom Viridiplantae; phylum Streptophyta; class Magnoliopsida; order Lamiales; family Gesneriaceae; genus Primulina; species Primulina eburnea. Next base: position 7,166,858 of record NC_133106.1, on the reverse strand, counting down.
CATATCTGTATAAAATACATTTCAGTATTAAAAGTACAATAATCTAATCTAAAGTTCCACTACTAACGTCAAGTAATAAAACCAAGTCTACTGTAAGTCCGAAATCACCACGCTAACTCGTCTTCTCTCATCGTCATCTCGACCCTGATCCTGCCCCACCTGTTGTCATGCACACATACAAAACAAGACAACAGCTGGATAACTCCGGTGAGAATAAATCCCAGTATAAAACATGGTAAACATGTATATACATAAAATAATTCATGAAACATGCTGTTACGAATAAAATCGAAACATTAGATTTCATAAGCTATGAAATCTAATCACACAACAAGCATGCACTTCAAATCAACCAACCATGCATATAACCAATCTAAATCATAAAAACATGCTAGCACAATTGGAAGCAATAATGATGGGTCCTATGATCTAGGAACCACATCCATATAAGCATGCAGTCCTAATCAAATCACGTCTAGACTTGACTCGACTAGAACTCTAGGGATCCCGGTGTGAATAAGACGTCACTACCTACCCTCCAATCGGGGTAATGAACGTCTCATTCCTAGACTTCGGTCTGAGCTGTATCAACGGCGGCAATAAGAGTAATACCTACTCCTATGCTGAGATACACCGAAACGTCTAGATATTTGACAATGCCTGTCAAAGACTTTCCTATCTTAACTGCAATGAATAACAATCTGTAAACAAAGCATAATCATATTCATAACTGAATATCACAATTATCTTACCTGCTTGAATACAGATTCTATAATCAAAGCATAATCAGATAACAATATAAACAATAATCTAGTATGTGATTTTATTGGGAAACTCAAATTAATCTAATTTGAGTTATGCGTCCCGAATATCACATGAATTATACCTTTATCTTCCCCGTCTGAAAAAGACGTAGTCTCGAAGTCCAGTCTGTCCATCTTCAAACTGAAATGACAAGAATAAATACACTGTATCAATGTGTAGCTCAAAACACAATCTGTTCTGATCAATACCCAATTCAGTACAAAATCTGATCACATCAACAATATCACGAGATAACAGAAACCAATACTGAATCTGATCAATCTGTACCAACTGATGTTTAGACGGCATAACACTACAGTCTTGTAACCCCGTCAGTCTTACCATCACAATTACACTACCAGAATTCCTAATAAATCTCAGTACAATCTATAACTTCAGTATCTGTACACTTGAAAATGAATAACAGCATAATTCTGATAGCAATCTCAATCAAATCAACTCTAAAATTCATAACAATTCTCTAAACAATCTGTTTCTAAATCTGACTTCGATTCTACAATATCTACGGTAGTAAAAACACCATATCTGAATCATATTCAATTCTGACAATATTATAAATTCAAATCTTGTCTAAACGTAACAAAACTTACGTCCAGATGAAGCCTGCTTTGATAGGAACACAGTACTGTAGGCGGATTTCAATTTGGATAGACGGTTCACTCGCAAATCAATTTAAGAAAATAAGAACGAAGCTTTCCCTTCAATCTCGATTTCTTCTCCCCATTTCTGAAGAATTGCATGCCAATATATATATATATATATACATCCATTCCGTGCATGCAAAGCAAATGGCACAATCTTTGTGCAACACGTCTCTCGCTCGGGCGGACCAACTTGCTCGCTAGGGCGAAGCACTCTCGGCCCTCAAAATTCTACATGCGCGCTCGGGCGGACAAAAAGTGCCGCCCGGGCGAAGGACTCTCGGCTTTCTACCATTAAACCCTCTCGCTCGGGCGGTCATAAACTCCCGCCCGGGCGAATGACATTCGGCCCAAATCTTGTGTCCCTCATAATTTTTTTCCAATTTGATCTCGAACTGGCCCGGCTATAATTACATCAAGTCATAATCAACCAATCATCTCAGATTACGTTAATTAAATTCTCGGGCATTATAACTCATGGCGACCGTCCATTAAGGTTCAACATCGATGGGTAAGGCTTGACACGTAAAGATGAACGACGTCTATAATGGGTCCTAATCAAACGTGAGACAAAAGTTTACGTTAAGGGTTGCATTGTGATGCAATTGGGAAACTACCTTTTAGGAATTGTGATTGGCTGTATAAACGGGATCATAATTCGCTAATTGGACCTTACGTACCTACTGAGGAAAGGAGTTTCCCGTTTTCACTAGAGGGTAGTGAAAGATGTCAAAACAGTGGGAGTAATTATTTATAAAGTAAAAGTCCAAACTTTATATCTTATGAAATATTTTGAAATAGTCATTAACATTTATCTGTTTTACTTTTCAGTACAAATCTTTGACATGTCATCAATTCGCAACCCGTTTTCCGTCATTCTCGAAAAACACATTTTAACCGGACCAAACTATATCACTTGGCTAAGAAATTTAAAGATCGTCCTAAACTCGGAGAGAATCGCATATACACTGACTGAGGCGCCCCCTGCTGAGGCTCCTAAGGGCTGCACTCCTGAGGAATTGCAGACCCACAAGGAATGGTGTGACCATGACTTGAAGGCCAAGTGTTATATGCAGGCTTCGATGAACGATGAGCTGCAAAGGCGATTCGAGGATGCTAAGAATGCTGCTGACATTCATATGCACCTCAAGGAGCTCTTCGGTGAGCAGACTCGGCCTTTGAGGCATGCCACAGTAAAGGAGCTCATCACTTTACGCATGCGAGATGGGACTTCGGTCCATGAGCATGGCCTAAAGTTGATTGGGCTCGTGGACAAGCTCGTAGGCATGGATTTGGTGTTGCCTTCGGAGTTGACCACTGATGTGTTACTGCTGTCGCTGCCTAGCTCTTTCGATCCTTTCGTTGTGAACTTCAATATGAACAAGCTCGAGCCCAGCCTTGAAGAGTTGGTGAACATGCTTGTGACCTTTGAGTCCACAATCAAAAAGGAGAAGCAGGTTCTTTATGTGGGCTCTTCATCTGGCACGAAGACCGGTCCACCTGGGAAGGGAAAGAAGCGTTCTTTCCAGCGTACCAAGAAGAGCGAGACCTTGAAGAGGCAGACTTCGAGTCCCGTTGTGGCAGCCGCGCCAGTGAAGGCTGAAAAGACTGTTGACATCTGTCACCACTGCAAGAAGCCTGGACATTGGAGGCGTAACTGCAGGGAATATCTTGCGCAGAAGGGTTCTGGCAAAGGTATGTTCTTTATTGAAGTAAATATCTCGATTAACTCTACTTCTTGGGTATTGGATACCGGCTGTGGCTCACATCTCTGTAATGATTTGCAGGCGTTGGGAAGAAGTAGGAGGCTCCGAGAGGGTGAGATCTTCTTGAAGATGGGCAATGGAGCAAGAGTTGCTGCCAAAGCCGTAGGAGATGTTTGTTTAATTTTGAACAATGATTTTAAGATTATTTTGAGAGATGTTTTATTTGTACCAGACTTGATTAAAAACATTATTTCCATTCCTATGCTTGATATCGATGGATTTTCTTGTTTATTTGGCAAAGGTGTTTGCAATATTTACAAGAATGAATGTTTAGTTGGTACCGGTGAACTTGAAAACAATCTCTACACCTTAAAATTAAAAGATATTCCACTTAACAATGTCCAAACGATAACAACAACAAATAAGCGCAAACAAGATACTCTTAATGCGGCACAATTATGGCATGCTCGATTAGGTCATATTTCCTCAAGAAGGATGAACAAGCTAGTGGGAGTTGGCATGTTTGATATGTTTGATATTAATGCTCTCAGGACTTGTGAATCCTGTCTGAAAGGAAAGATGACCAAAATTCCCTTTAAGGGCCATGCGAAGCGAGCCAAAGGGTTATTGGATTTGATCCATACCGATGTGTGCGGTCCGCTTAGCATCACCACTAAGCATGGACATGCCTACTTCATCACCTTTACCGATGACTATTCGAGGTATGGGTATGTGTATTTGATGAAATACAAGTCTGAAGCCTTTGAACGGTTCAAAGAATTCAGAAGTGAAGTAGAGAAACAATTGGGACGAAGCATCAAGACACTTCGATCGGATCGAGGTGGCGAGTACTTGAGTGGCGAGTTCCAAGAGTATCTAAGGGAGAATGGGATTCTCTCGCAGTGGACTCCGCCCGCTACACCGCAGTTGAATGGTGTATCGGAGCGTCGTAACCGGACCTTGATGGACATGGTTCGGTCTATGATGGGGTTCACGGAGTTGCCGCCATCCTTTTGGGGATATGCGCTTGAGACAGCGGCACTGTTGTTGAACCATGTCCATACAAAAGCAGTTGATAAGACACCATATGAGATATGGATGGGTAAGCCACCCAAATATTCTTATTTTAGAATATGGGGGTGCCCTGCTTATGTGAAGCAGGTAGTGGGAGATAAATTGGATAGTCGATCCATTTTATGCTACTTTGTGGGATATCCAAGGAATTCAGCTGGATATTATTTCTATCATCCTCAAGAAACAAAAGTGTTTGTTTCTAGGAACGCAACCTTTTTGGAAAAGGAATTTCTATTGGATAGAAAGGGCGAGATGATAGAACTCGAAGAGGTTCGAGAGACACCCACAGTTGTAGAACCCACACCCGAGAAGCCAAGTGAGGAGATACAAGCTCCTAGAAGATCCGAGAGAGTCTCGAGACCACCTATGAGGTTTGGTGTGGGGACCCGGACGCTAATCATGTTCTTAATCATCATTGGGACTAATTAATCAATTATAAAACAGGGTCTAAATTTTTTTTTTTAAAATACAAAGCGGAAACGTAATGTAATTTACTCAAATTACATATTAAACATGAACATACAACTCAGTATAAAAGTACAAGTCCTGTACTACATACATTTATTCAACTAGGGTTTAACAGCTAATATCAAGTGTCTAACCCTATCTCTAACCAAGTCCGGAGCCTCCACGCTATCTAATCTTCTCTCATCCTCTTCTTGACCCTGCTTCAGCCCCACCTGTTGTCATGCACACATACAAAACAAGACAACAGCCGGATAACTCCGGTGAGATATAATTATCCCAGTATAAACAATGTAAACATGCAGTCATATAAAAACATATACGAAAGCATATAAGAAGTATTCATAACATGTCTCAAATCAGAAACATAATCAATATCAAGCATTCAATAAACATGAATGATATAAACAATGTAAATCAACCTGTCATATCCGACTCAACTCAACTGACGCGTCATCTCAGACTCGACTCAACTGACACGTCGTCTCAGACTCGACTCAACGCTATCCTAGGGATCCCGATGTCTAGATATAGGTAATTATATCGAATCTCAGTCGATAGGAATGAATCAATCCCTAAACGGCATCGATATAATTCTTATATCAGTGTCTGGGCGAATCAGCCACAGAATTGACGACTCAGTCAATAACCTGACGAATCAGTCAGTAATTAGGCGAATCAGCCAATAATCAGACAACTCAGCCTGTAATTAAGCGAATCAGCTTAAGTTTAGACGAATCAGTCAATAACCTGACGAATCAGCCGGTGACTAGGCGAATCAGCCTATGACTCCACGACTCAGAAATCAATACATACAGTCAGTATCTAAGCAAATTAATCAATGACTAGCGAATCAGCAGTCCTTACATGCAGTGGCTATGAATCAATAGACTAAAAACATCAATCTCAACAATTACAAATATCAATGTAATAAACTAAGTATGTGATTTAGGGAGACTCGAGCCAAACCACACTCGAGTTGTGCAATCCCAACACAACATTAATTTATACCTTTCTTTCTGCTATTCTGACTCTGTCGAGGTCTCGAACCCCAAGCCTGTCAATACTCAGTCTGACAATAATGATATCGAGGGTACAATATCAATACACCATCCAAACAATACTGGATATAATCAGAATTAAATCAAATTCTGTTTCAACAACACAGCGTCATAATTTCAATATATCCAGCCCTACCATATTAGTCAGATATCAATCCCAACATCTCCTAATCAATAACAACTCAATTCTGATATCAAATCAACTCCGAAATTCATAACAATTTCATATGGTATCTGTTTCACACTCCGGTTTTGATTATACGATGTCTAACATGCCAAGAACATCATATATGAATCATATCAGATTCTGACAATACCATAATTTCAAATCATATCAAAACGTAGCAAAACTTACGTCCAGTTGTAGCCTACTTCGATAGGTACTCAATACCGAAGTCGGATTCAAAATCGGACGGGCGGATTTCTCAGAAAAGGCGTAAGGATTTTCTTTCCTTTTTCTGAAACCTTTTTCGATTCCCTTCGTTTCCTCCTTATGAATTCTGAAAGAATTCATGATATATATATATATATATATATATCTCGCACATGCAATAAGACAAATGGCACATCCTTCACGCGACACGCATCGCGCTCGGGCGGTAAGAAATTCCCGCCCGGGCGCTCGCTCGGCGCTCGGGCGGTAAAAATCTGCCGCTCGGGCGCGAAGCGCTCTGCCTCCCCGCATTACCCGATGGCGCTCGGGCGGTCAAAAACTACCGCCCGGGCGCCAAGCTTTCTGCCCGGAACCATCTTGGTTTAACATTGGCGCTCGAGCGGTCAAGAACCACCGCTCGGGCGCCAGACATTCTGCCCGAAAATCACATAACTCATATGTGTTAACCAATCTGTCTCGGAGTGGTCCAACTATGCTCACATCCGTTCATCGTCGATAAATCATCTCAGATTACGTTAATCATCTCAGATTACGTTAATCAAATTCTTGGGCATTACATTTCTCCCCCCCTAAGATACGATTTCGTCCTCGAAATCACAGGCAATCAATCGTATCAATAATAAGGTATATCACAAAACTGAATAGAAAACTCACATCAGTTAAATAGCTCGGGGAATCTTTGTCTCATGTCTGACTCTATTTCCCAAGTATCTTCTTCTATGCTCTGACGACTTCACTGAATCCTCATATGAAGCATCAATAAAGATAGTTCTCATCTCAATAAAGAGAGAATCCCCATTTCTTTCCGTACAAGGTTTTGAAAGAAGCTATTTCAATACTCGTATGATAGCTATTGTTGTACGAAAACTCACAAAATGGCAGTATATCTTGCCACCTAGCGCTAAAATCAAGCACTACTGTTCTCAGCATCCTCCAATATCTGGAGCATCTGCTCAGACTATCCATCGGTCTATGGATGATATGCGGTACTAAGATGTACCTTCATACTTAGAGCCTACTGCAAACTCTACCCAAAGTGCAATATAGACCGAGGATCATGGTCTAAAACAATCGGCTTTGGCACTCTAGGCAGTGTGATTACCTGTCTGACATAAATCTCAGTCATTTGGTCATGTCTGTACGTCATCGCGTACAGAATAAAACTTGCGGATTTGGTCAATCTGTCAGTCACAACCCAAATCACATCACAACTCCGGGAGGATCTCAGTAATTTCATTACAAATCTATGGAAATGTGATCTCATTTCCTTTCAGGAATTGACAAACTCTGTACTAATCCTCCTGTTTTCTTTCTCTCAGCTTCCACCTATTGACAATTCAGACATTTGGTTACAAATTCAGCTATATCAGCTTTCATTTGTTTCCACCAACACTGTCTTCGATCTGATTCAAACCCGAATTCAGAATAACAACAATATTCAGTCAAATTCAAGACATCACTAATCAGTACTGATCCGATAAACTTATACAATCGCAATTATCTGACACTGATATCTACTACAGCCAACTAATTATAGTTTATTTCTGCTAACATCAACAGAAACATCATCCTTGGATATAACACATCCTGAATGCCATCTGTCTCAATCAGGATTCGCCATTTCAGCTGTTTTTTTTTTTTTTTTTTTTTTTATATCCAATCAAGGCTAAAATCAATCTCCCTGCCTGAAATAAAATCTGAAATCTTATCGGGGGAAAAAAAAAAACATCAATAACTTTCATATCATTGGTAAATCAGCCAATGATAGACTCAACTTCAGTAAATCAACTGAATACATAAGGATTATCTCTGCTCCTTTCGGTAATACTCGAGTCATAGCTAGTACGAATTATCAAAGGAATCCTCAATCTAGAATCCTTATCGTACAATACTCATCTCTTGGCCATTTCAGGTCCCATTCTCACCATCTTCTGGAATCAATCTAGGTAGCTCTGTACTTGGTCCGCATATCAATATCCGTAATGCAGTCCCAAAATTAGACAACCCCAGTACAATACCAGCTATCACAAGCTCTAACTCAGTCTCATTCTCATTCTACTGTAGTATACATCGTCTTACAGCATTCACTGCTATAAAAACTCTCCCCAACGGAGCAAGGCATACACTAAAGTAAATAAAACTCAACGGGCAAAGCATATCGCAATGCAATTCATTCAAACTAATATAGGTGAAGCACCCGCATCTATCAGTACAAAAGCAGGATAACTATATCAAGAATCGTTACCTGCAACATCACTCATCTGGTGCTTCCTCAGCCTGCTCCTCGGTCAAAGCAAATAATCTGGCCTGCTGTCTAGGAGGCTGGCCGACTATCTGGCTTCCTCCTGGCCTCTGCTGTGACTGAGATGGTGCTGGCTGAAATGAAGGAACAGCAGCTGATTGTCTACTCCACTGTGCTACTGATCCAGATGATTCGGTTCCCTGAAATCTTTGAGAACCTTTCTGTGGACACACTCTGGAAAAATGTCCCTGTTGTTTGCAGAAGTGGCAGCTACCCAGTACTCCTTGGCACTGTTCAGTGGAATGTCTCCCTCCACAATTTCCGCAATAAGTCCCGGTATAACTCTGTTGGGGACCACTGGAACTAGAAGAACTGCCGCCAGACTTCTTAAACTGCTTTCCTCTAGCCTTCAGAAAATCTTTCTTTCCACCACTACTATCACTCTCGAATCTGGGAGGTGGTTGCGGTGGTCTCCACTCTTGAGAAACAAATGCAGCTCCTCTCTGTCTTATCAGGCCTGCTTCAGCGCCCTTTGCTCTATTCATAGCATCAGCAAAGTTATTCGGTCGCCCTGTGTTCACCAATGTAAAAATGTCGGGATTCAAGCCATTGATGAACTGATCAGCAACGGCTTCGTCATTTTCAGACACATGTGGAGCAAACTTTAACAAGGTAGAGAACTTGGTCACGTATTCTTCAATGTTCAGCTGACCCTGTCTCAAATTGGCAACCTCCGCCCCCTTGTCTTTTCTGTACGATATTGGGAAAAATCTCTGATAAAACTCAGTTTTAAATACATCCCAAGTAATAATCGTACCTCGTTGCTCCAAGGCCCTCTTCATCGTACTCCACCAGCTCTTTGCAACATCATGCAACTGGTTCCCAATCAACTTAATTCGGCGCTCATCGCTATACTCCAGCAATTCAAACAGCTTTTCGATATCATTCAGCCAACTCTCACACTCAACTGATGTCTCAATACCTTTCAGAGTCGGTGGTTTGAATGATTGAAACCTTTTCAGTAAGGTTTCCATTGTAGTCGGTGTTACATCCATCGGAGGATTCGATGTACTACCCTGTTCTGGAATTCGTCTAGGAGGCATATCTGAAACTCAAAAGGATTAGTGACCCAATCCAACACATCTGTTTCAATTCAATCTCCCTCCCGATCATCTTACTGCTGATCGAGAATCCATTCAGATTCGTTCCCAATAATACATATTACAAAATCAAATCAGATAAGTCGAGTAACATGTATTATATAAAGCAGTACAACATGCTAACAATCACAAGCAAGGAAAGAAAACCTCAATCTACCCCGCTCACTAGCCTCTTCTATCTCAATCTCAAGAATCTACAGTTCTAGTGCCTACGGCTCTGATACCACCTGTTGTGGGGACCCGGACGCTAATCATGTTCTTAATCATCATTGGGACTAATTAATCAATTATAAAACAGGGTCTAAATATTTTTTTTTACATATTAAACATGAACATACAACTCAGTATAAAAGTACAAGTCCTGTACTACATACATTTATTCAACTAGGGTTTAACAGCTAATATCAAGTGTCTAACCCTATCTCTAACCAAGTCTGGAGCCTCCACGCTATCTAATCTTCTCTCATCCTCTTCTTGACCCTGCTTCAGCCCCACCTGTTGGCATGCACACATACAAAACAAGACAACAGCCGGATAACTCCGGTGAGATATAATTATCCCAGTATAAACAATGTAAACATGCAGTCATATAAAAACATATACGAAAGCATATAAGAAGTATTCATAACATGTCTCAAATCAGAAACATAATCAATATCAAGCATTCAATAAACATGAATGATATAAACAATGTAAATCAACCTGTCATATCCGACTCAACTCAACTGACGCATCATCTCAGACTCGACTCAACTGACACGTCGTCTCAGACTCGACTCAACGCTATCCTAGGGATCCCGATGTCTTGATATAGGTAATTATATCGAATCTCAGTCGATAGGAATGAATCAATCCCTAAACGGCATCGATATAATTCTTATATCAGTGTCTGGGCGAATCAGCCACAGAATTGACGACTCAGTCAATAACCTGACGAATCAGTCAGTAATTAGGCGAATCAGCCAATAATCAGACAACTCAGCCTGTAATTAAGCGAATCAGCATAAGTTTAGACGAATCAGTCAATAACCTGACGAATCAGCCGGTGACTAGGCGAATCAGCCTATGACTCCACGACTCAGAAATCAATACATACAGTCAGTATCTAAGCAAATTAATCAATGACTAGCGAATCAGCAGTCCTTACATGCAGTGGCTATGAATCAATAGACTAAAAACATCAATCTCAACAATTACAAATATCAATGTAATAAACTAAGTATGTGATTTAGGGAGACTCGAGCCAAACCACACTCGAGTTGTGCAATCCCAACACAACATTAATTTATACCTTTCTTTCTGCTATTCTGACTCTGTCGAAGTCTCGAACCCCAAGCCTGTCAATACTCAGTCTGAAAATAACGATATCGAGGGTACAATATCAATACACCATCCAAACAATACTGGATATAATCAGAATTAAATCAAATTCTGTTTCAACAACACAGCGTCATAATTTCAATATATCCAGCCCTACCATATTAGTCAGATATCAATCCCAACATCTCCTAATCAATAACAACTCAATTCTGATATCAAATCAACTCCGAAATTCATAACAATTTCATATGGTATCAGTTTATCACTCCGGTTTTGATTATACGATGTCTAACATGCCAAGAACATCATATATGAATCATATCAGATTCTGACAATACCATAATTTCAAATCATATCAAAACGTAGCAAAACTTACGTCCAGTTGTAGCCTACTTCGATAGGTACTCAATACCGAAGTCGGATTCAAAATCGGACGGGCGGATTTCTCAGAAAAGGCGTAAGGATTTTCTTTCCTTTTTCTGAAACCTTTTTCGATTCCCTTCGTTTCCTTCTTATGAATTCTGAAAGAATTCATGATATATATATATATATATCTCGCACATGCAATAAGACAAATGGCACATCCTTCACGCGACACGCATCGCGCTCGGGCGGTAAGAAATTCCCGCCCGGGCGCTCGCTCGGCGCTCGGGCGATAAAAATCTGCCGCCCGGGCGCGAAGCGCTCTGCCTCCCCGCATTACCCGATGGCGCTCGGGCGGTCAAAAACTACCGCCCGGGCGCCAAGCTTTCTGCCCGGAACCATCTTGGTTTAACATTGGCGCTCGAGCGGTCAAGAACCACCGCTCGGGCGCCAGACATTCTGCCCGAAAATCACATAACTCATATGTGTTAACCAATCTGTCTCGGAGTGGTCCAACTATGCTCACATCCGTTCATCGTCGATAAATCATCTCAGATTACGTTAATCATCTCAGATTACGTTAATCAAATTCTTGGGCATTACATATGGTCTGCTACTTGAAGAGGGCCGTGATGAGCCTAATCTTGGATGTGATCCAAGGACCTTCAAGGAAGCGTTATCTGATGCCGATTCATCCAAATGGCTTGAAGCAATGGAATCTGAGATGAATTCCATGCATTCGAACCAAGTGTGGAATCTCGTGGATCCACCTGAGGGAATTGTTCCCATAGGGTGTAAATGGATTTACAAGAGGAAACTTGGGGCGGATGGGAAGGTATTGACCTTCAAGGCGCGACTGGTTGCAAAAGGATATACTCAAAGGCAAGGTGTTGACTATGAGGAAACCTTTTCTCCAGTTGCGATGTTCAAGTCCATTAGGATTTTGCTAGCCATAGCTGCATGGTATGACTATGAGATATGGCAGATGGATGTCAAGACTGCCTTCCTTAATGGGGATATTAAGGAAGAGATTTACATGTCTCAACCTGAAGGGTTTACATCCATCGGAAGTGAGCATATGGTATGCAAACTTCAAAGATCAATTTATGGTCTTAAGCAGGCATCTAGGAGCTGGAACCTCAGATTCGATAGTACGATCAAAGAGTTTGGTTTTACTAAGAATCCTGAGGAACCCTATGTGTATAAGAAGGTCAGTGGGAGTGCTGTGACATTCCTTGTTCTTTATGTTGATGACATTCTACTCATTGGGAATGATGTAGGAATGTTGCAATCAACAAAGATATGGTTAGCAAGTAAGTTCTCAATGCAGGACTTGGGTGAAGCATCTTTTGTATTGGGAATACAGATCTATAGAGATAGATCAAAAAGATTGCTTGGTCTCACCCAGTCCACATACATTGATACCATCGTGAAGCGGTTCTCGATGGACGAGTCCAAGAAAGGACATCTACCAATGTGTCATGGCGTGTCCCTATCCAAGTCTATGTCTCCCAAGACTGATGCAGAGATAGCGGCGATGACACGAATTCCGTATGCTTCGGCTATTGGTAGTATCATGTATGGGATGATATCTACACGTCCTGACGTGGCTTTTGCACTAAGTGTAGTGAGTAGATATCAATCCAACCCTGGTCTTCCACACTGGAAAGCTGTGAAAGACATCCTCAAGTATTTGAGAAGGACCAATAAGTTGTTCTTGGTCTATGGGGGTGGAGAACTAAAATTGGAAGGCTATACCGACTCTAGCTTCCAAAGCGATGTTGATGACTCGAAGTCAACCTCCGGATTCATATTCATGCTCAATGGTGGTGCTGTCTCTTGGAAGAGTTCCAAGCAAGACAGTACTGCGGATTCCACCACTGAGGCAGAATACATTGCTGCATCGGCTGCAGCAAAGGAGGCCGTTTGGATTAGGAATTTCGTCCAAGAGTTGGGCGTCATTCCAAATGGAGTTGCTCCTATCCCGGTGATGTGTGACAACACGGGAGCCATAGCTCAGGCGAAGGAGCCAAGGTCTCATCAGAAGTCCAAACACGTACTGAGAAAGTACCACATCCTCAGAGAGATCGTGGAAAGAGGAGATGTCACGATTGACAAAGTCGGCTCCGCAGATAATGTTGCTGATCCACTAACTAAGCCTTTACCAGGACCATCATTCGAGAAGCATCGCGAATCAATGGGTCTAAAGAATATAGGTAGTTGGCTCTAGTGCAAGTGGGAGATTGTTAGAGTAGGTGCACGTCGAGCCAAGTGTTGGCCGACTGTTCACGATGAAACTCTTTGTATAAACGATCTTTATTTTAATAATATTTGAATTTATTAATTTGGCGCATCTTTATCTTTATACCCATGCTAGCTGCATAGATAAAGCCCTTGAATATACAAATAGTAGAAAGAATATGAGATGCTCATATGATGAGTATCATGAAACTCATATTTGTAATTCTGTATATTCTAAACCGTTCCTAGTCGATTCAGCCGCCACTAAGAAGGATAAAGGCCGCTCGAGTTAGAGACTAGTATCTGCGATGTGAGTACCATGTTTCATTGGTAGGGGACATTGTGATGTCCGAGCATGCAGATAGGTGCTCCTGGTAGAGTGCACTGAACAACCCTCCATAAAAGGACTTTCCAAGTGGTTCTCACTTATCGAGTGGAAAAGTCCTGGTTTATGGTTGTACACCATTAGTCCTTATGACCCGGGACAACATTGAGACTCTATGTGCTAGCGTTTCACTTTGACTTGTTTACCGACTCTTATGGGGTCATTAGGTGGCAAGATTGGGTGTTACGGCGAAACATATAGGAGTCGATGCATTGTAGTCGGGGATTCACCGCTTACCTACGGGTATGGATATCCTATGTGTTTTTCATGTATGTGTGGGTTGAAATCTCTGATCAGAGTATGGTGGTAATTATGAAAGGGGTTTCATAGATTACACCATCGATGCAACCACGACATGACACATAGTATCGATTCATTGACAACTCTCGATAAACCAATAGTTGTCGAATCGGTCGGGATATATGAGTTGAAGGGACCGTACTGTACGCTAACCATAATTGAATGGTTCTTGCAGGCACTATCATGTGATACCTAGGGAATCACGTAAGCGATGCTGCTAGGCGCTTAACGTGATTGGTTGGGTACTATCAGACTTGAGTTCTGACGTTCTTACTATCAAGGAGTTGATAAGTAAGAATGGAGCAATTGGGGTATGCTCGAATAAGGACATGTTTAGTCCGAATCACATAGAGATGTGAACCCACGGCTAGTTGTATCAATGAACCATTGAGGGCCACACAAGTACTGGCTTTGTAAATCCCGATGAGAAGTAAAATAGTTCAATGCGTTGAACGGCTTATAAATGTGTTTATAAGCGTTAAGAAAAATAGAAGTATGACTTCTAAGAGAGAAATATAAATTTTAATTTATGGAAGTGTTCCTAAGATTAAAATTTGGCCAAGTAAATAATGTAGTTGAAAATTGTGATTTTCATAAACATTATTGTGGACTAAATAAAATTAATTCAAGTGTTGAATTAATTAAACACTAGTAGACCTAGTAGAGTCTAAATAATTAAATTAATTCAAGTGTTGAATTAATTAAATAATATTGAGTCTAGTAGAGCTCAATTAAAATAATTATTTAACTAGTGGGACTTGAATAAATTCAAGTAGTATTTAATTAATCTCAAATGTGTTTGAGATAATTAAAATTTAGTCTATGTTTTTAATGTGATTAAAAACCATATAATATAAGTGAGACATGCTAGGGTTTGCATGCTTGGGAGGTGAAGAGACTTTGAATACTTTTTAATAAAATAATGCATGGCATGGGGATCAACTTTTTCACTTTTCCACACCCAAGTCTAGACTTCACTCTCTCACTTTCACCTCACCTTG
Organism: Primulina eburnea; assembly: GCF_022965805.1. Classification (NCBI taxonomy): domain Eukaryota; kingdom Viridiplantae; phylum Streptophyta; class Magnoliopsida; order Lamiales; family Gesneriaceae; genus Primulina; species Primulina eburnea. Next base: position 7,151,680 of record NC_133106.1, on the reverse strand, counting down.
GCCGAATTTTGAAGAGCTTTTTCTCTCAAATATTTTTCTTCTTTGTTCTTCATTTTTGTTGGAGAATAAAATCATTCTCATTGAAAAATCTTCTAGTTTTTCTAGTGCAAAACTAGAAGGGGTTTACCAAGCTTGTGGTGGGCCTTATTTTGAAGGAAAGGAGGAGGAGCTTGTAGACTTGTCTTCCATTTGAAGAGCTTTGTTGTTCACAACAAAGTTGGTGCCATCATCAACTTCTTGAAGTTGATAGGTAATGAAATTTCTAACACCCTATGTATGTTTTGGTGTTTCTTGTAAATATTGCACAAATAATCAAGGTGGCCGAAATTTCATGTCATTTTTCGAAAATTTATGCTTCCGTTGCATTTCCGGCCACCGTAACCGGTCCGCTTTCAAATCTATCCACAACAACAAAAATAGAATCCCTCCCCTTCTTAATCCTAGGCAACCCCAAAATAAAGTCAATAGAAATGTCAATCCAAGTTCTATTTAAGAATAGCACGCAAAAGTCTTCCCAAAGTTCTATTGACAACTTCAGTTTGTCCATCCGCTTGAGGATGACAAGTAGTAAAAAACAACAATTTTGTGCCAAGTTTAGCCCATAAAGTCTTCCAAAAGTAACTCAAGAATTTAACATCGCGACCAGAAACAATAGTCCTAGGCATGCCATGCAACCTAACGACTTCTATAAAAAAAAATCCGCAATGTTTGAAGCATCATCGGTTTTATGACAAGCTATAAAATGTGCCATCTTAGAGAATCTATCCACACCAACAAAAATAGAATCCCTCCCCTTCTTTGTAATGCCCGGAAATTTAATCCTGGTAATCTGTAATTATTGAGTTATAAATTTGATATGATTATGAAAGGATTAATCTGGACACGAAATAAGATTTTATGTGAAGGGTGCGAATTGTTGGACAGAACAAGTGGCGCCCGAGCGGTAAGAAATGACCGCTCGGGCGCCAAAGTTCAATAGCAACACGTCTTGGACAGAAGATGTGGCGCCCGGGCGGTAGTTTGTGACCTTCCGAGTGCCAAAGTGCATTCGGAGAATTCTTGGACGGAGAGTGCCGCGCTCGAGCGGTATTTTCTTACCGCCCGAGCGCCGACCAAAATGCTTGACAACAAGCCATGTTTCTTTAACCGAGCAAATTGATATATATACGTATATATTTGTTAAATCCCTCATAATTCATAAAGAAGGAGACCGAGAAAAAGGGTCAGGGAAAAGAGTGAAAAATCCTTACGCCTTTTGTGAGAAATCCGTCCGTCTGATTTTAAATCCGACTTCAGTACCGAGTTCCTATCAACGTAGGCTACAACTGGACGTAAGTTTTGCTACGTTTTGACATGTTTTGAAATTAGACTATTGTCATAATTGAATAGGATTCATGTATGATGTTCTTGTCATGTTAGACATCATAGAATCGAAGTCAGATTAAAGAACGGACTGTTTATGTAATTGTTATGCTTTTCGGAGTCGATGTGACTGAGAATTCATATCAGATATGTATTGTTATTGAGATTATAACTAGTATCGATATGGATTATGAGCTCTGGTATTATATCTGTGATGTTGGGATTGACGGGGTTACTGAAATTGTATTGTCATACCGTCGAAACATCAATGAATTGATATTGATCAGACTCAGTATTGATTGTGATTATATCGTGATATTGTCGATATAAATTGGATTGTGTCTTGATTCGATATTAATCAGAACAGGCTTTGAACTGAGCTGTATATTGACACAGTCTATTCGATATTGTGAATTCAGATTGACATGGACAGACGTGAAATGGAGTCTTCGTCTTCGTCAGATCATGAAGACAAAGGTATAAGTCAATGTGGTATGGGGAGATGGACTTGAGTCGGTTTAGACTTGGGTTTCCCTAAATCACATACTGTACTTTATTGCATTGATATTTGCATTGATTGATTGATATAATTGTTTTCTTGAGTTATAGATTACAGGTATTAGAAGAGTAATCTTATGACAGAAGTGCCGTTAGTGGTGGGATAGCCACGGGCACATTGCACGATGTCATAAGATGGTGTATTGGCGGTAGTGCCAAAGTCTGTCATTAGATGATGGATTATCGATGTGGGTAGACTGATAACTTCTTCTATTACTGTTAGTTGATATTACATCGATGTGGATAGATGTATAGCTTATTCTATTACTGTTGATTGGTATTATATCGATGTGGATAGATTCATCGTTCCTTCTATTACTGTTAATCGATGTTATATCGATGTGGATAGAATCAGACTTTGTTCTATTACTGGTAATCGATATCATATCAATGTGAATAGAATCAGGGCTTGCTCTATTACTAGTAATCGATAATATATCAATGTGAATAGAATAAGGGTTTCGTCTATTACTGTTAATCGATACTGTATCGGTGTGGATAGAACTGGAGTCTTTTCTATTACTGGTAATCGATACTATATCGGCGTGGATAGAACTGGAGTCTTTTCTATTACTGTTAGTCGATATATGCAGACCGACGTCTGGAACCGGGATCCCTAGACAAGGATTGAGTCTAGTCTGAATTTTGTAGCTACGAGTATTGTTGACAGTGGGTTATTGATTATGTTTCAGATTGTTACATATTGTTGATACCTGATTACATGCTTTATATTTGTTATATGATTGTATGTTTCATTGATTTATACTGGGAGTTATTCTCACCGGTTTATCCGGCTGTTGTCTTGTCTGTATGTGTACTTGACAACAGGTGAGACAGGTTCAGGGTCGAGGAGATGAGGAGAGATCGAGTTAGAGTGGAGACTTCGGACTTTGATCTGAGATAGGGTTTGAACACTTGATATTAGATTTTAAACTCTAGTTTGAATAAATGCTTTGTAATACAGGATTTGTATTTTATATACTGAGATGTATATATGTTTTATTTCACTACGTTTCGCAATTTAAAAAGAAAAATTTTTAGACCCGGTTTTATAAATTGATTAATTAGTCCCAATGATGATTAAGAACTTGATTAGCGTCCGGGTCCCCACATTCTTAGTCCTAGACAACCCCAAAATAAAGTCCATAGAAAGGTAAATCAAAGTTCTTCTTAAGAATAGCACGCAAAAGTGTTCCCAAAGTTCTATTGACAACTTCAGCTTGTCCATCCGTTTGAAAATGACAAGTAGTAGAAAACAACAATTTCGTGCCAAGTTTAGCCCATAAATTCTTCCAAAAGTAACTCAAGAATTTAACATCGGGACCAGAAACAATAGTCCTAGGCATGCAATGCAACCTAACGACTTCTCTAAAGAACAAATCCGCATTGTTTGAAGCATCATCGGTTTTATGACAAGCTATAAAATGTGCCATCTTAGAGAATCTATCCACAACAACAAAAATAGAATCCCTCCCCTTCTTAGTCCTAGACAACCCCAAAATAAAGTCTATAGAAAGGTAAATCAAAGTTCTTCTTAAGAATAGCACGCAAAAGTGTTCCCAAAGTTCTATTGACAACTTCAGTTTGTCCATCCGTTTGAGGATGACAAGTAGTAGAAAACAACAATTTCATGCCAAGTTTAGCCCATAAATTCTTCCAAAAGTAACTCAAGAATTTAACATCGCGACCAGAAACAATAGTCCTAGGCATGCCATGCAACCTAACGACTACTCTAAAGAACAAATCCGCAATGTTTGAAGCATCATCAGTTTTATGACAAGTTATAAAATGTGCCATCTTAGAGAATCTATCCACAACAACAAAAATAGAATCCCTCCCCTTCTTAGTCCTAGGCAACCCCAAAATAAAGTCCATAGAAAGGTCAATCCAAGTTCTTTTTAAGAATAGCACGCAAAAGTGTTCCCAAAGTTCTATTGACAACTTCAGTTTGTCCATCCGTTTGAGGATGACAAGTAGCAGAAAACAACAATATCGTGCCAAGTTTAGCCCATAAATTCTTCCGAAAGTAACTCAAGAATTTAACATCGCGACCAGAAACAATAGTTCTAGGCATGCCATGCAACCTAGCGACTTCTCTAAAGAACAAATCCGCAATGTTTGAGGCATCATCGGTTTTATGACAAGCTTTAAAATGTGCCATCTTAGAGAATCTATCCACAACAACAAAAATAGAATCCCTCCCCTTATTAGTCCTAGTCAACCCTAAAATAAAGTCCATACAAATGTCAATCCAAGTTCTTTTTAAGAATAGCACGCAAAAGTGTTCCCAAAGTTCTGTTGACAACTTCAGTTTGTCCATCCGTTTGAGGATGACAAGTAGTAGAAAACAACAATTTTGTGCCAAGTTTAGCCCATAAATTCTTCCAAAAGTAACTCAATAATTTAACATCGCGACCAGAAACAATAGTCCTAGGCATGCCATCAATTTTGAAGGAAAGATTCAAGAACAAGGTGAAGCTTGTAGATTGTCTTGCCATCAAGAGCTTAGTTGTATATCAACTAAGTTGGAGCCATCATCAATCTTTTAAGATTGATAGGTACATTTCTAAACACACTATGAATGTCATTTTTGTGTTTTATTGTATTTCCTACACAAATCTTGAGGTGGCCGAAATTTATATGCTAAAATCGAAAATTTTTGAGCTTCCGTTGCGTTTCCGGCCACCGTAACCGATCCACTTTCAAGTGGTATCCGAGCTATGGTTACATTTTTGTGTAGCGAATACAAGATATTATGTTGAGATCGATTTCTAACCGCATGAGTGTATTTTTTGCAACAAAATACCAAGGCCTTTTTGGGGACATTTCGGGCAGCTTGGGCTGCCCGAACGCCCCTCTTTTAAAAAAAAAAAAAAAAATTTTGGTTGTTACCGGAATCCGGCGACGGAGCTTTGGCGACGGCGATGACGACTAGGGTTTTCCAAAAGTGTTTTGGATTATCAAAGTGTCATGGGCCTTGAGTTGTTGAGCCATTGGATGGCTAACATGTTTGTGATTTTAAATGGGCCAAAATGTTTTTGGTGAAAAATAATTTTTTGGGCCCTTAAGTTTAAAATTACAAAAGTTGCAAATATTTTCTCATGAAATAAATACTTTAAGTTGGACTTTAAATATTTTTAGTAAATGGTGATTTACAAGAAATTCGGTTATAAATAAATTAATTTGAAAGTAGACAAAGGTGTTTGTATAATTTGTTAATTTAGTTTATAATCGTGGCGGTTAGTGATTGGATCAAGATATATAATATTGGATCAATTAATTATTGTGATAATTAATTGATGGTGTATGATATGTGATATTATGCATGAAGGATGATCAAAAGCCCAAGCCCAATTTGCTAGGTGTATGCTAGGATATTTTGTGTTGAATGATTGTAATAATTATCAATTCATAAAGTGGGCTTGGTTTATGGCCCGTTCCCACCCCATGAGATGTATCCCTATTTGCCATGGATATTTATTTGTAAATATTAGTATAGTGGATGATCAAGATTGGAAGATGGTGGCCATGATGATTATGAAGATCGAAGACATGTAAATATTGGAAGCTTATGTAATAGGATTGGACCTAGGCCCGTGTTTAGCTCACACGGTCCGTTAGTATTGGGGCGATTGATCATCCTTGTTTGTTTACTGTTTATAATATATGCATGATATGTTATAAATAATGAGTATGTGCGTTATTATTATGATAATAACAAAGTTGCATGAATCCGGCAAACATACGATCAAACATGGCGAGCTTTTAAATAAAATTAATGATGAGACCTTTTCAAAATTAAAAACCCTCATTTTGAATAAGATTCAAAATTAATATCAAGCCCGAAAAGAGGAATTATAAATTTGTTTATAATTTCTTTGTCTTCCATCGACAATGGGTGCATGATGAACGCTACCCGTACTCGGGGCTCGGCTCATATTATTGGGGGAGCTTTGGGTGCCGGAAAGCTGTGACATCCATTGACATGGTGATGTGAACTACGTGGAACTCCCATGATTTCGGCTCATATTATTGGGGGAACTCATGGCGACCGTCCATTAAGGTTCAACATCGATGGGTAAGGCTTGACACGTGAAGATGAACGACGTCATATTATTGGGTCCTAATCAAACGTGAGACAAAAGTTTACGTAGAGGGTTGCATTGTGATGCAATTGGAAACTACCTTTTAGGAATTGTGATTGGCTGATATTATTCGGGATCATAATTCGCTAATTGGACCTTACGTACCTACTGAGGAAAGGAGTTTCCCGTTTTCACTAGAGGGTAGTGAAAGATGTCAAAACAGTGGGAGCAAATATTTATGAAGTAAAAGTCCATACTTTATATCTTACTAAATATTTTAAAATAGTCATCAACATTTATCTGTTTACTTTTCAGTACTATTTGACAATGTCTTCAATTCGCAATCCGCTTTCTGCCATACTCGAAAAACATGTGTTAACCGGACCTAACTACCTCACTTGGCTAAGAAATCTGAAAATTGTCTTGAACTCGGAAAAGATTGCATATACACTAAATGAGTCGCCCCCTGATAAGGCTCCGACTGACTGCACTCCTGAGGAATTGCAGACCTACAAGGATTGGTGTGACCATGACTTGAAGGCCAAGTGTTATATGCAGGCCTCTATGAATGATGAGCTGCAGAGGCGTTTTGAGGGTGCAAAGAGTGCTGCTGACATTCATTTGCACCTCAAGGAGCTCTTTGGTGAGCAGACTCGGCCTCTTAGGCATGCTACCGTCAAGGAGCTAATCACTTTGCGCATGCGAGATGGGGCCTCGGTCCATGAGCATGGCCTAAAGTTGATTGGACTCGTGGACAAGCTTGTTGGCATGGATTTGATGTTGCCTTCGGAGTTGACCACCGGCGTGTTGCTGTTATCGCTGCCTAGCTCGTTTGATCCTTTTGTGGTGAATTTCAATATGAACAAGATGGAACCGACCCTTGAGGAGTTGGTGAACATGCTTGTGACTTTTGAGTCCACCATCAAGAAAGAGAAGTCGGTTCTTTATGTGGGTTCTTCATCTGGTACGAAGACCGATCCACGTGGGAAGAGGAAGAAGCGTTCTTTCCAACGTCCCAAGAAGAACGTGCCCTTGAAGAGGCAAGCTCCGAGTCCCGTTGTGGTAGCTACACCAGATAAAGCTAACAAGACTGTTGATGTTTGTCATCACTGCAAGAAGCCTGGACATTGGAGGCGTAATTGCAAGGAATATCTTGCCCAGAAGGGTTCTGGAAAGGGTATGTTCTATATTGAAGTAAACATTTCAATTAACTCTACTTCTTGGGTATTGGATACCGGCTGTGGCTCACATCTCTGTAATGATTTGCAGGTGATGGGAAGAAGTAGGAGGCTCCGGGAAGGTGAGACCTTCTTGAGGATGGGCAATGGAGCAAGAGTTGCTGCCAAGGCTGTAGGAGATGTTTACTTGCATTTGAACAATGACTTTAAGTTTGTTTTGAGAGATGTTTTGTTTGTACCAGATTTGGTGAAAAACATTATTTCCATTTCTATGTTGGACAAAGATGGATTTTCTTGTTTATTTAGCAAAGGTGTTTGCGACATTTACAAGAACGAATGTTTTATTGGTACCGGAGAACTTGAAAACGATCTCTACACCTTAAAATTGAAAGATATTCCACTTAACAATGTCCAAGCTGAAACAACAACAAACAAGCGCAAACAAGATACTCTAAATTCGGCACAATTATGGCATGCTCGATTAGGACATATTTCCCTAAGAAGGATGAACAAGCTAGTGGGAGTGGGCATGTTTGATATGTCTGATATTAATGCTCTCACGACTTGTGAATCCTGTCTGAAAGGAAAGATGACCAAGATTCCCTTTAAGGGCCATGTGGAGCGAGCCAAAGGGTTATTGGATTTGATCCATAACGACGTGTGCGGTCCGCTTAGCATCACTACTAAGCATGGACATGCCTACTTCATCACCTTTACCGATGACGTTTCGAGGTAGGGGTATGTGTATTTGATGAAATACAAGTCTGAAGCCTTTGAAAGGTTCAAAGAATTCAGAAGTGAAGTAGAGAAGCAATTGGGACGAAGCATCAAGGCACTTCGATCGGATCGAGGTGGTGAGTACTTGAGTGCCGAGTTCCAAGAGTATCTTAGGGAGAATGAGATTCTCTCACAGTGGACTCCGCCTGCTACACCATAGTTGAATGGTGTTTCGGAGCGTCGTAACCGGACTTTGATGGACATGGTTCGGTCTATGATGGGGTTCACGGAGTTGCCGCCATCCTTTTGGGGATATGCGCTTGAGACAGCGGCACTGTTGTTGAACAATGTCCATTCAAAAGCAGTTGACAAGACTCCATATGAGATATGGATGGGAAAGCCACCCAAATATTCTTATTTCAGAATATGGGGGTGCCCTGCTTATGTGAAGCAGGTAGTGGGAGATAAATTGGATAGTCGATCCATTTTATGTTACTTTGTGGGATATCCAAAGAATTTGGTTGGATACTACTTATATCATCCCCAAGAAACAAAAGTGTTTGTTTCTAGGAATGCAAACTTTTTGGAAAAGGAATTTCTATTGGATAGAAAAGGGGAGATGATAGAACTCGAAGAAGTTCGAGAGACACCCACAATTATAGAACCCACACCCGAAGAGCCAAGAGAGGAGATACAAGCTCCTAGAAGATCCGAGAGAGTCTCGAGACCACATATGAGGTATGGTCTGCTTCTTGAAGAGGACCATGATGAGCCTAACCTAGGATGTGATCCAAGGACCTTCAAGGAAGCATTATCTGATGCCGATTCATCCAAGTAGCTTGAAGCAATGGAATCTGAGATGAATTCCATGCATTCGAACCAAGTGTGGAATCTCGTGGATCCACCTGAGGGAATTGTTCCCATAGGGTGCAAATGGATTTACAAGAGGAAACTTGGGGCGGATGGGAAGGTATTGACCTTCAAAGCGCGATTGGTAGCAAAAGGATATACTCAAAGACAAGGAGTTGACTTTGAAGAAACCTTTTCTCCAGTTGCAATGTTCAAGTCCATAAGGATTTTGCTAGCCATAGCTGCATGGTATGACTATGAGATATGGCAGATGGATGTTAAGACAACCTTTCTTAATGGGGATATTAAGGAAGAGATTTACATGTCTCAACCCGAAGGGTTTACATCTGTCGGAAGTGAGCATATGGTATGCAAACTTTAGAGATCTATTTATGGTCTAAAGCAGGCATGTAGGAGTTGGAACCTTAGATTCGATAGTACAATCAAAGAGTTTGATTTTACTAAGAATCCTGAGGAACCTTGTGTGTATAAGAAGGTCAGTGGGAGTGCTGTGACATTCTTGGTGTTGTATGTTGATGACATTCTACTCATTGGGAATGATGTAGGAATGTTGCAATCAACTAAGATATGGTTAGCAAGCAAGTTCTCGATGCAAGACTTGGGTGAAGCATCTTTTGTATTGGGAATACAGATCTATAGAGATAGATCAAAAAGATTGCTTGGTCTCACCCAGTCCACATACATTGATACCATCCTGAAGCGGTTCTAGATGGATGAGTCCAAGAGAGGACATCTACCAATGTGTCATGGCGTGTCCCTATCCAAGTCCATGTCTCCCAAGACTGTTGAAGAGATAGTGGCGATTACACGCATTCCATATGCATCTGCAATTGGTAGCATCATGTATGGGATGATATCTACACGTCCTGACGTGGCCTTCGCACTAAGTGTAGTGAGTAGATATCAATCGAACCCTGGTCTTCCACATTGGAAAGCTGTGAAAGACATACTCAAGTACTTGAGAAGGACCAATAAATTGTTCTTGGTCTATGGGGGTGGAGAACTAAAATTGGAAGGCTATACCGACTCTAGCTTCCAAAGCGATATTGATGACTCAAAGTCAACCTCTGGATTCATATTCATGCTCAATGGTGCTTATGTCTCTTGGAAGAGTTCCAAGCAAGACAGTACAGCGGATTCCACCACTGAGGCAGAATACATTGCTGCATCAGCTGCAACAAAGGAGGCAGTTTAGATAAGGAATTTCGTCCAAGAGTTGGGCGTCATTCCTAATGGAGTTGCTCCTGTCCCTGTGTTTTGTGACAACACGGGAGCGATTGCTCAAGCAAAGGAGCCGAGGTCTCATCAGAAGTCCAAACACGTATTGAGAAAGTACCACATCCACAGAGAGATCATGGAAAGAGGAGATGTCATGATTGGCAAAGTCGACTCCGCAGATAATGTTGCTGATCCACTAACTAAGACTTTACGAGGACCATCATTCGAGAAGCATCGCGAATCAATGGGTCTGAAGTACATGGGTAGTTGGCTCTAGTGCAAGTGGGAGATTGTTAGAGTAGCTGCCCGTCGAGCCAAGTGTTGGCCGAGTGTTCACGATGAAACTCTATGTATAAACGATCTTTATTTTAATAATATTTGAATTTATTATATTGGCGCATCTTTATCTGTATACCCATGCTAGTTGCATAGATAAAGTCCTTGAATATACAAATAGTAGAAAGAATATGAGATGCTCATATGATGAGTATCATGAAACTCATATTTGGAATACTATATATTCTAAACGGTTCCTAGTCGATTCAGCCGCCACTAACAAGGATATAGGCCGCTCGAGTTAGAGACTAGTATCTGCGATGTGAGTACCATGTTTCATTGGTCGGGGACATTGTGATGTCCGAACATGCAGATAGGTGCTCCTTACAGAGTGCACTGAACAACCCTCCATAAAAGGACTTTCCAAGTGGTTCTCATTTATCGAGTGGAATAGTCCTAGTTTATGGTTGTACACCATTAGTCCTTATGACCTGGGACAACATTGAGACTCTATGTGCTAGAATTACACTTTGGCTTGTTTACCGACTCTCATTGGGTCATCAGGTGGCAAGGTTGGGTGTTCTGTCGAAACGTATAGGAGTCGATGCATTGTAGTCGGGGATTCACCGCTTACCTTTGGGTATGGATATCCTATGTGTTCTCATGTGTATGTAGATTGAAATCTCTGATCAGAGTATGGTTGTAATTATGAAAAAGGGTTTCATAGATTACACCATCGATGCAACTACAACATGACACATAGTATCGATTCATTGACAACTCTCGATAAACCAATGGTTGTCGAATCGGTTGGGATATATGAGTTGAAGGGACCGTACTGTACGCTAACCATAATTGAATGGTTCTTGCAGGCACTATCATTTGATACCTAGGGAATCATGTAAGCGATGTTGCTAGGCGTTTAACATGATTCGTTGGGTGCTATCAGACTTGAGTTCTGACGTTCTTGTTATCAAAGAGTTGATAAGTAAGAATGGAGCAATTGGGGTATGCTCATATAAGGACATGTTTAGTCCGAATCACATGGAGATGTGAACCCACGGCTAGTTGTATCAATGAACCATTGAGGGCCACACAAGTGCTAGCTTTCTGGATTCATATTCATGCTCAATGGTGCTTATGTCTCTTGGAAGAGTTCCAAGCAAGACAGTACAGCGGATTCCACCACTGAGGCAGAATACATTGCTGCATCAGCTGCAGCAAAGGAGGCAGTTTGGATAAGGAATTTCGTCCAAGAGTTGGGCGTCATTCCTAATGGAGTTGCTCCTGTCCCTGTGTTTTGTGACAACACGGGAGCGATTGCTCAAGCAAAGGAGCCGAGGTCTCATCAGAAGTCCAAACACGTATTGAGAAAGTACCACATCCTCAGAGAGATCATGGAAAGAGGAGATGTCATGATTGACAAAGTCGACTCCGCAGATAATGTTGTTGATCCACTAACTAAGACTTTACGAGAACCATCATTCGAGAAGCATCGCGAATCAATGGGTCTGAAGTACATGGGTAGTTGGCTCTAGTGCAAGTGGGAGATTGTTAGAGTAGCTGCCCGTCGAGCCAAGTGTTGGCCGAGTGTTCACGATGAAACTCTATGTATAAACGATCTTTATTTTAATAATATTTGAATTTATTATATTGGCGCATCTTTATCTGTATACCCATGCTAGTTGCATAGATAAAGTCCTTGAATATACAAATAGTAGAAAGAATATGAGATGCTCATATGATGAGTATCATGAAACTCATATTTGGAATACTATATATTCTAAACGGTTCCTAGTCGATTCAGCCGCCACTAACAAGGATATAGGCCGCTCGAGTTAGAGACTAGTATCTGCGATGTGAGTGCCATGTTTCATTGGTCGGGGACATTGTGATGTCCGAACATGCAGATAGGTGCTCCTTACAGAGTGCACTGAACAACCCTCCATAAAAGGACTTTCCAAGTGGTTCTCATTTATCGAGTGGAATAGTCCTAGTTTATGGTTGTACACCATTAGTCCTTATGACGTGGGACAACATTGAGACTCTATGTGCTAGAATTACACTTTGGCTTGTTTACCGACTCTCATTGGGTCATCAGGTGGCAAGGTTGGGTGTTCTGTCGAAACGTATAGGAGTCGATGCATTGTAGTCGGGGATTCACCGCTTACCTTTGGGTATGGATATCCTATGTGTTCTCATGTGTATGTAGATTGAAATCTCTGATCAGAGTATGGTTGTAATTATGAAAAAGGGTTTCATAGATTACACCATCGATGCAACTACAACATGACACATAGTATCGATTCATTGACAACTCTCGATAAACCAATGGTTGTCGAATCGGTTGGGATATATGAGTTGAAGGGACCGTACTGTACGCTAACCATAATTGAATGGTTCTTGCAGGCACTATCATTTGATACCTAGGGAATCATGTAAGCGATGTTGCTAGGCGTTTAACATGATTCGTTGGGTGCTATCAGACTTGAGTTCTGACGTTCTTGTTATCAAAGAGTTGATAAGTAAGAATGGAGCAATTGGGGTATGCTCATATAAGGACATGTTTAGTCCGAATCACATGGAGATGTGAACCCACGGCTAGTTGTATCAATGAACCATTGAGGGCCACACAAGTGCTAGCTTTCTAGATCCCATTGAGAAGTAAAATTAGTTCAATGTGTTGAACGACTTATAAATGAGTTTATAAGTGTAAGGAAAAATAGAAGTATGACTTCTATGAGAGAAATGTAAATTGTAAATTTTAATTTATGGAAGTGTTCCTAAATTAAAATTTGGCCAATTGAATAATGTATTTGAAAATTGTGATTTTCATAAACATTATTATGGACTAAATTAAATTAATTCAAGTGTTGAATTAATTAAACACTAGTGGATCTAGTAGAGTCCAAATAATTAAATTAATTCAAGTGTTGAATTAATTAAATTATATTGAGTCTTGTAGAGCTCAATTTAAATTAATTATTTAACTAGTGGGACTTGGGTAAATTCAAGTAATGTTTAATTAGTCTCAAATATGTTTGAGATAATTAAATTTAGTCCATGGTTTTTATTTTGATAATAAACCATATAATATGCATGCATGGGAGGTGAAGGGTTGGAGACAACTTTTGCAACTATCAAGGCTTGGCATGCTACTTTTGTCTCTACTTTTTGCAAGTCCAAGACAAGTCTCCCTTCCCCTTCATTCAAGCATAATGGCCGAAATTCTCACAACAATTCTCTCAAGTTTTCTCTCAATTTTTCTCTTCAAGTGTTGAGGAAGAAAAATACTTCTCCTTGAAAAATCCTTTTATTTTTCTAGTGCAAAATAAAAGGGGTTCTAGTTTGCTAGTGGTGGGCCTAATTTTGAAGGAAAGATTGAAGAACAAGGTGAAGCTTGTAGATTGTCTTGCCATCAAGAGCTTAGTTGTATATCAACTAAGTTGGAGCCATCATCAATCTTTTAAGATTGATAGGTACATTTCTAAACACACTATGAATGTCATTTTTGTGTTTTATTGTATTTCCTACACAAATCTTGAGGTGGCCGAAATTTATATGCTAAAATCGAAAATTTTTGTGCTTCCGTTGTGTTTCCGGCCACCGTAACCGATCCACTTTCAGTCCGAGCATGCAGATAGGTGCTCCTGGTAGAGTGCACTGAACAACCCTCCATAAAAGGACTTTCCAAGTGGTTCTCACTTATCGAGTGGAAATGTCCTGGTTTATGGTTGTACAGAATTAGTCCTTATGACCCGGGACAACATTGAGACTCTATGTGCTAGAATTACACTTTGACTTGTTTACCGACTCTCATGGGGTCATCAGGTGGCAAGGTTGGGTGTTCTGTCGAAACACATAGGAGTCGATGCATTGTAGTCGGGGATTCACCGCTTACCTTCGGGTATGGATATCCTATGTATTATCATGTGTATGTAGGTTGAAATCTCTGGCCAGAGTATGGTGGTAATTATGAAAGGGGTTTCATAGATTACACCATTGATGCAACTACGACATGACACATAGTATCGATTCATTGACAACTCTCGATAAACCAATGGTTGTCGAATCGATCGGGATATATGAGTTGAAGGGACCATACTGTAAGCTAACCATAATTGAATGGTTCTTTCAGACACTATCATTTGATACCTAGGGAATCATGTAAGCGATGCTGCTAGGCGTTTAACATGATTGGTTGGGTATTATCAGACTTGAGTTCTGACATTCTTTTTATCAAGGTGTTGATAATTAAGAATGGAGCAATTGGGGTATGCTCTTATAAGGACATGTTTAGTCCAAATCACATAGAGATGTGAACCCACGACTAGTTGTATCAGTGCACCATTGAGAGCCACACAAGTACTAGCTTTCTAGATCCCGTAGAGAAGTAAAATAGTTCAATGTGTTGAACGGATTATAAAGGAGTTTATAAGCGTAAGAAAAATTAGAAGTATGACTTCTATAAAGGAGAAACTAGTTCAATGTGTTGAACGACTTATAAATGAGTTTATAAGTGTAAAGAAAAATAGAAGTATGACTTCTATGAGAGAAATGTAAATTTTAATTTATGGAAGTGTTCCTAAATTAAAATTTGGCCAAATGAATAATGTATTTGAAAATTGTGATTTTCATAAACATTATTATGGACTAAATTAAATTAATTCAAGTGTTGAATTAATTAAACACTAGTGGACCTAGTAGAGTCCAAATAATTAAATTAATTCAAGTGTTGAATTAATTAAATTATATTGAGTCTTATAGAGCTCAATTTAAATTAATTATTTAACTAGTGGGACTTGGATAAATTCAAGTAATGTTTAATTAGTCTCAAATATGTTTGAGATAATTAAATTTAGTCCATGGTTTTTTTTTATTTTGATAAAAAAACCATATAATATGCATGCATGGGAGGTGAAAGGTTGGGAGACTACTTTTTGAGTTTTCAAGGCATGGCATGCAACTTTTTGGAACACCTTTTCCCACAACCAAGACTAGTCTCCTTTCCCCCCATTGCACACACACATGGCCGAAATCTTCAAGGGCTTTTCTCTCCATTTTCTCTCATTTTTGTTCTTCAATTTGTTGAGGAAATCTTGCACTTCTCTTTGAAAAATCCTCATATTTTTCTAGTACAAAATATGAGGGGATCTACCTAGTTGGTGGTGGGCCTAATTTGAAGGAAAGATTCAAGGACTTGGAGGAGGAGGCTTGTAGATTGTCATCCTTTCAAGAGCTTTGTTGTTTGACAACAAAGTTGGAGCCACAATCAATCTTTTAAAGATTGATAGGTATATCTCTCAAACACCCTATGAATGTCATTATTTGGTGTTTTATTGTATTTGTTGCACAAAATGAGGTGGTGGCCGAAATTTTTCCTTAAAAATTTGATTTTTGAACTTCCGTTGCGCTTCCGGTCACCGTAACCGATTCCCTTTCAGTTGGTTTATCAAATCTGTCATTTCTGAGCTATCTTTATTCCGTTCTGAATCTTCTTTATAAGGACTCTGTAGTACTCACTGTACAATGTGTCGTCTGTAACTATCTCAGTACTCTTTTGATAGCTATCACTACACAATCACCCATAAAGTAACAATACCTCATGTCCACTAGTGCTAGCATCCAGCACTACCGCTCTCTGGATATCTTCCATATCTGGATAGTACACTCTGGCTATCCGTCAATTGGTGAAAAATCTGCGAAATAACGTATAATATACTCTGCCATATGTGCAAAATAAATCACAATCACAATCTGATACATTTTATTGCCACATTCTGTGCAATATGATCATTTCTTTGACATCAATCTTTGTCATTTGCTCATGTTTGTACATCATCTTGTACAAACTGATAAATATAGATTGAACAATCTGTCAATCACAATCATATCATATTTCAATCTGGAGAAAATGGCGGTAATTTCATTACGAAAGCCATAGAAATGCACTCCCATTTCTATTCAGAAACATACACATCTGTAATAATCTTCTGATTTCTGTCTTCATTTGTTGTCAATTCGTACAATTCAGTACAATTTCTTCCCAAAATTTCAGTACAAATCTGTCACAACTGACTTAATCTGTCTATATCAAAACTGTCTGTTCGAATATCCTACATTATCAGTCACAAACATGACAACTGAAGTCACTACAGCGCATTTCTGACATTATCTGTGATTTCAACTTCGTACTATTCGGCATAACAATCAGTTAATAATAAAAATTAAAGAAGAAATACCTACCTGGTATTCGGCTCTGACTATCAAGATCAATTCTGTTATACAATACTGAAACATTCTGATATCACAAGCTAGTCAATTCATACAAAACGCAAAATCATATATCTGTTATTCTGATCGATGCTCCATTCTGATTATCAATCAAGCTCTGAACATTCTGATCGCATTTCTGAATAGCTGTACTTCTCGAAACAACTCTGATGCAATTGAACTGTATATATTCTCAACGGTTCACAACAATCTGTATCATATACGGATTCAAAACAACAGCAATATCAAATCAGATACAAAATATCAGTAACCTATACATATCTAGTGAGTTCAGTGAACTCATAAAACAACTAGTTCTAGTAAATATCTTCAGGTCATTCTGATCAATTGCTATATCTCATCTGCAATTAAACTGTGCTCCCAATCAATATAAGATATCACGAATACTGATTTAGAACGATCACAATACACAGCAGATATCAAGCAATAATCGAATAAGATAATCTGTCAAATCAGACATAATAATTTCTGACATTTCTGACATTTCTGAAATTTTTGATCTTTTCTGAGATCGATATCTTATCAGCCACTGCTCACAATCTCAACTGTGTCAAACTCAATCGGTATACTAACTTAGATATCGCATACTCTGACTACAATCTGTTTCAAGCAGGATTCGTATCTGAATAATTTCTGTATACATTCATTACAGTTCTCAGCATATTCAATACAATCTTCAGATATTCTATTCAATCAATCAGATGCTGTAAATATATCATAATCTTCATAGATATAACAAGCCTAGAATCATCAGCACATCTCTGAATATACTGACATATGACAAAGAGAAACACTAAATCAGATGTAACTCCTGGTTGGTACTTTTCTACTGATCTTTCAATTCATTCTGTATCATTTTGTACATTAAATGTTATTCTGTGCTGAATTCTAAAACACACTCAATTTCTAATCTGACTTCAATTCTGAAATCTATCTTTCTGATATAAAGCAAATCTAAAATCTTATCTAGGCAAGCATCAGCCAATTCATATATCACTGGAAAATATGCCAATGCTAGGCTCGATTTCAGTAGGTCTACTAATACATAGAGATTTAATCTGCTCCTTTCTGTATTAATCGAGTCATATACAATGCAGATATCAAAGGAATTCTAAATCTAGAATCTTTATCGTGGTATCTCCACTGATCAGTCATCTCTGATCTGACTCTTACCATTTCCGGAAAAATTCTACAATATGTCTGTACTTGTTCAGCATACACATATCAATAATGCGTTCAAATCAGAAAACACAAGTACATCATAATCTATTTATATTTCATGCTCATCTTACTGTAGTATACAATCTATACAGAAATCTCTGATATCAACATTTCCTCAACAAGCAAGGACATCAATACTACAGTACATACAAACCCAACAGATACAGCATATTTCTATGCAACTCAGTCAAAGATATTCTTAACAAATGCATTAGTATATATCAATACATATGTAATAGAATCATAAAGAATAGTACCTGTTGTGAATTCTGGATCTGTGTTTTCAATTGAACTCTGTTCCCTACAATCTTCGGGAACGCTTCTGGGGACAGACTTTAGCAAAGTGTCCCGGCTGTCCACAAATATTGCATCTACCAGTCACTCCCTGACATTGCTCGGTGGGATGTCTCCCTCCGCAACTCCTGCAATACACTCCAGTATGGCTTGTACCAGAAACACCGGAGCTAGATGAACCACTTCCTAGTTTCTAAAATGGTTTCTTCCGAGCTTTCAGCAAATCTTGCTTTCCACTCGTACTGCCTTGATCAAATCTGAGAGGGGATTGCTGTGTCTGGGGTTGTTTCACACACAACCTCCCTAGCTGTCTAATCAGACTCGCCTCAGCTCTCTTCGCTCTACTCAGGATGTCAGCAAAATGGTAAGGTCGCTGCAGATTCATAAATGCAACTACCTCCGAATTCAACCCTCTGATGAACTGATTTACTATAGCTTCATCATTTCCAGCTATCTGAGGAGCAAAATGCAGTAGAGTAGAGAATTTGGCGGTATATTCATCAATATTCAACTGACCTTGGCTCAAATTCTCAAACTCTGCTTTCTTGTCCTCTCGGTACGAGACTGAGAAAAATCGTCGATAAAATTCAGTTCTCAATATTTCCCATGAAATCACTGTACCTCTCTGTTCCCACATTCTTCGACTGGTAATCCACCAATTCCTGGCGGCTTCTCGTAACTGATAAGGTACCATTTTAAGTCTATGTTCATCTGTACAATCAAGTAATTTGAACAGTATGTCTATATCATCAAACCAGTTCTGACAATCTTCGGATGTCTCGAAACCACTCAGAATCGGCGGCTGTAATAACTGAAATTCTTTCATCTTTTCTTCTAGCTGAGTTTCTGATGCATCTATCTGTTCAGACGAAGTACTGTCTTTTTCTGAAATTCTTCGAGGCGGTATATCTGATAATCAAACAGATTAGTACATAATCTATACAATCTGTCTCAGCCCTCCTCTAATCATATACCTCTGATCAAGACTCGGTTCTGATTCAAGCTTAACAATTACATGCTGCAATCAACTCAGATACAATCAACATGTAATAGGGAAAGCAATAAATCATGCTAGCACCCATAATGTAAGTCAACATTGATATAAATCTCATGCTAGCAATCACATGCAAGGAAGACAATTCAATCTACCCCGCTCATTCTCTACTATCTCCTTCTAAAAGATCTATCAGTTCTGACTATCTCAATCTAAAGGATCTATCGCTCTGATACCACCTGTTGTGGGGACCCGGACGCTGATCTTTTTCTTAATCTTCTTTTGGGATTTAATTATCAATTAAGATAAAACAATGTCTAAAAATTTTTCTTTTTAAAATGTAAATGCGGAAGGTAATGGAATCTAAATAATATACATTTCAGTATAAAATACATTTCAGTATAAAAGTACTATACTGTACAATCTAAGTCTAAGGTTCGGTTACTAAGTTCAAGTAATAAACCAAATCTACAGTAAGTCCGGAATCACCACGCTAAACTCGTCTTCTCTCGTCATCTTCTCGACCCCGATCATGCCCCACCTGTTGTCATGCACACATACAAAACAATACAACAGTCGGATAACTCCGGTGAGAATAAATCCCAGTATAAAACATGGTAGGCATGTATAGTAACAATCTAAATCTTAAAACATGCTATCATGATCATATTCAAAAGTAATAGATTTCATAATCTATGAAATCAAATCAAAATAAGCATGCAACTCCATTCAGATAAACATGCAATTTAAATCAAATCATATAAACATGCTGTCATAACTGAAAGCAATACACATGGGTTTCATAGTCTATGAAACCATATCCATAAACACATGCAGTTCTAGTCAAATCATGTCTAGACTCGACTCAACTATAACTCTAGGGATCCCGGTGTGAATAAGACGTCAATGGCTGTCACCTACCCTCCCAATCGGGGTGACTGTACGTCTTATTCCTAGACTTCGGTCTGAGCTGTATCGAGTA